>NC_045687.1:15355273-15655273 GCF_003331165.1 Xiphophorus hellerii | reverse complement strand
TAGGCTACTGCTTGTGCTACAAGTTTAGATTTGAGCTAGAAATGGCATGGTCCCAACCTTCCTCTCGCAGCTGAGGTTCTACAGCTGCACCTTCATTTCATTCACAGCCACTCACAACCAGCCCAGATCCTGTGTGCACACACCTGGTGGAAGCGTCAGTCTGCCCTGTGTTCATTGGGCTCTAGTAAATCAATAGGCTCACCCGCTGCAAGGGTTGCACAAAGACTAGGGAGGAGGTCATTTACAAATATACATGGAAATCTGTTTAGAGCTTTTCAACTGAAAAGAATGGCCAAATTTGAAACACTTATGCTTCTCTATCAGAGGAGTTGTTGGAAAATTGCCTCAATTAAGGAGCAGGAGAAATCCAGGCTTCACGGACAGTTGTGTGTAGTACAACCTGGGGGCAGCAAAAAAAAAAAAAAAAAAAGGGGGGGCCTTGCCCAGGGTGCTGTTAATGCAAGAACCACCACTGTGATGCAGCATGGAATAAAACCTATCACAATAAATAACCATATAAGACCCACACATTAAGGCCACAATATATATGTATAAATATAAGAAAATACAGCAATGTGGCTTTAGAGGTTTCTTGCCCAGCGTTTTGTTCAGAAGGTTTGATACTAATTCAAATGCGTGCCCAGAATTTAATCGAGCTGAAATGAGTACAGCCAGTCAGCAGTCAGCCTACTTTCCCCGGGTTTCTCCACTGACAGGCGGGGAGCAGCAGGAAAACTGAGAGACTAGTCTTTCTCGTTGCAGTCCCGCTGCTGTGCCACTGCGCAAACAGTCTCCGCCGTTCAGGGATAGGTCTCCCCCAAAATGAGGCTGCGCTCGAAACGATCATGCGATTGAGTGACGAGCGCGTCATGCTTGTCTTCCTCCTCCTCTGCTCTGTGCGATCAGTGGCTCTGTGTTCCGCAATCCCCCGGGATACTGTACCGCCCTCGATGGCTCTGCTATCGCCGTTCCGTTCGCACTGAATGGCCGGCCGGATCGAGGAAAAACGGGGGGAGAGAGCGCTGCGTCTCCTCCTTTAGACCAACGCTCTGCATCAGCTTCCCAGTGAGGGGGTGAGTGTCTTGCTTTTTTCTTTTTTTTTTTTTTTTTTTTTGCCGTTGTGTGGGGGCGTCCTGTCGGGGGGTCTGATGATGATCCGGTGGCGGCGGAAGTGGGGATCAAATCGGTCTAGCAGATGCGGGACGATTAAAGTTTTTGGGTTAACCATGCGAGCGAAATGGATCCAGGTTGGCGCAGCTTAAACTTTCGTCATTATCTTTTCTCAGATCTGGATTTTAATGATGTTCAACAGATTTATTCCGTGGGTGTCAATAAACTTGCGAGAGAGCAAGCAGTCTCTCAATGTCTGTCTTTTTTTGTTTGTTTGTTTGTTTTATTTGGCCCGGCAGCCCCTTGCGATAGCCGGTTTCGAAGAATTGTGCCTTGTTGTGCTCCCACCGACCCCCCCTCTGCTCCGTGCCGCACTGGTTCCGTCTGGCTCGCCCTCAGCTGCTGCGTGTCCTGGGATGACCTGTTGATGTCGGTAGAATGGAGAATGGCAGAGGGGGAGCCGATTTCCCCCATCACCAAAATATTCAAATAAGCTAAAAAAAAAAAAAAGAAGGCAAAATTGGGGTCTCCGACACCTGGGGCCTTAGCACGTCCCTTAGCCCCGTCCTCTCGGGAAGTAAGTGCTGCTTTTGTTTATGTTTTTAGCGCGGAAATGCCTCGACATTGTGCAGCCGGGATGAGAGCAGCCGGTGAGGTGGGATGGTGAGCCCAAAATATTTAAACAGTGGCGTTAGCTTAGCCGTTAGCCTCCTCCCATAGGCCTGCTGCGGATGGGAGAGGGCATGGAGCATTTAGTCTGTTAAAGGGGATTAATTACCACCGACTTGTCTGCTTAGAACCCAACAACGTGGGTCGGGGTCTTCTGCCTCATGTCCCCCATCCACCTTTTACAGACTGGATTCTGTATCACTTCTTCATCACAGTCTGACATCTTTTCCAGTTTAAACATCTTTGCAGAGAGGCATGCATGGGCAGAGATTCAGAAAGGAGAAGCTTTGGGTATATATGTGTGTGTGTGTGCTGCTTTGATATGACTAATCACAAATCTGTCCTGTAGCTGTATATGTCTTGACATGAGAGGAGCAGCACAGGTATGCAGGCATGGACACATGCACACCAGGAAATGCCTCCACAGAGGGAGTGAACTGTGTGCCAGGTGTACCTGTGACTTTCCATGAATCATCCATGTTGCTGTGTCAAAACTTGTGCTGTCTGCAGATGTAGAGCTAGAATAACTGCATTGTTGTATGTTGTCACATGATTTTTTTTTTGTTTGTACAGAATAGAATCTTGTGTTCTTTTCCTTGTTGTTGTTTTTTTTTATTATTATTATACTGATTTATTTGAATCACTTCAAATCTGGTTAGTTCTTTTTACAGCTAATCCCATGTAAAATTTTATTAAACTGCTTAGTATTTTCTGAAAATTTTGAATTGCACCTAATCTCTATTTTGGTTCTGATCCCTACTTGGGTCATTTCACTCCTAGGAAGCATATTTCTTACTCCTGATCTAAGCAGAATCCACATTTCACTGGAGCAGACTATGGGTATATTGAACAAGGTTACTTCAAACCATCTATTCTCAAAGCAGGTACGAAATGTCCTCTGGTGGTACGAATTAATGTTGGTTGGTAGAAAAGTGACCAAAATGACAAGCCCCTTAATGAGTTTCTTAAACTATTTTGTGACCCAGTTTCCAACTTACCCATGGTTATTGTTGCTCCCTAATTTTGCTTAATATCCCTAAATAAATCATTGCACACCTATATACTTGAACCAGTTTAAGCCTTAAGTTTTATTTTTCTTTGTTTTTGTTTTAAAGTATTCTACAGTCATAAAATTACTCAAATCTCACATTTTACAATTTTTCCATGACTTATATTCAAACTTTTAAAAAGAGTTGAATGTCAAAACAAATGATTTCATCAGGCAGAGCTTCAATGGTGACAGGTCATGTTTGTTGGTTAGAAATTAGGACGCCTGTAACGTTTTTACAGGCGTCCTTTGGAGTTATTTATACCCATACCTATGAAAAGTTGTGACCCAAAACACATACAAAAAAAAATATATATATATATATATTTCTTTTAGATATCCCCATGTGGTATCAAAAAACAATTTCCTATGAATTTAATAAGTTTATTGTGAGAATAAGTACTTATTTGGCTTGTAACTGTCAATTGTCCTTTTTATTTAGACAACAAATTATGGTTAATATTGTAGAATATGTTTCCACCATTAAAACACCAACCTCCATTAAAACAAATTTTGTTTTCTTCTTAAATCTTCTTCGTCCTTTCCATGTCGTAGCATGAATCGAATTTGGTTTGTCTTATCATTAGGTTGGTAAAGTCAGGTATGCAACAGTAAAATATGTAATTTCACCCCTTTTTTGAGCAAATATAACTTGACACAATAAACTAACTGGTTTAGGGAAGCAGAAATATGAACATTGGGGTTGATAATCAATATTAATAACGGTGTTGAGAGGAAAAACAAATATTGCTGTTGTAGCCAATAATCAATATTTACCTATATTATACACCATTGTCTGCCCTTTCAACACCTTGAAAAAAAAAAAAGAAACAACCACACAGCTGAGTGCTTCCCGGCTTCAGATAAGCACTCCACAGTCCTGCACTGTCTGTATAACTATCACGGTCACATTCCTACACAAATACCACATGACCCCCTCATCCCAAAGCACATACACAAAAGGTAACAAGATGTAAATAAGCATTGGTTGTTGATTTTGGCCCAGTTTTACATATCCAAATGTTAAAAAAAATAATCTGAAATGAAATGTTAATGCTGATATATTCATCCCTAAGGCAGATCCACAGTACTTTTTTCTAAACTACCTGGAGAGGACACTCAAAAAAACTGAATCAAATAGGAGTTTCTGAAAAAAAAAGTCTGTGCAGTTCCATTTATATGTGGGCCAAATATTCCTGAAGCTTACAGTGATAAGTCTTTGAGTATGTTGCAAGAATGTTTGACCTACTTTCTCCTCCAAGCTGGAGGAATATAAAATTTAAGCCACAGTATGAGATTGACTTGTTCCTGTTGCTGTTTTTTATATATTTAATAGCATAAGGACCTAATATGATCCCTCTCATCTCCGCAGGCCCCACTATCCCTCCTTAGTGCATAATCACACACATGGATACAAGCACGCATGCACACACTCTCTATCACTGTCAGGGTAAACTGAGCAAACACACCCTGCTCTCACCGTGGCGTTTAGTGTGACTTTACGTGCACGCATGTGTCTGCTCGGTGCAGCTCGCCAAACTGTAAACAAGCAGTATTGTCTAATGTCCGTGTGTGACTCAGTGTGCCTTTTGTGGGTTTGTTTGAGTTTGCGTGTGTGTGTGTGTGCATTTGTGTTTTAGTATGAGAGAGAGGGAGCTTGAGAGAGACAGAGACAAAGCAAGCATTTCTCTTTTACCCTGGATCTTGGCTGGATCCCAAATGAAGGGCTTTGGATATGATGGGGCTGCTCAGTCCAGCCCTTCTCAGTCGCAGTCACACCAAAATTGGTTGTATACTTCTAACAGGGTGGGTATCAGTCAATTTGTTCAATTGAAAAACAGAATTTATCCGATGCATATCTGTTTCTTCCTGTTTGCATGAGAGCAGCATGCAAACAGCATTTTTAAGCACAAGGAATCTGTTTGATGAAAAGCTTTGTGTATGTTTTTTTCTTGAAAGTGTGGTGCGGGCATGCTCAGTCTTAAGCATGTGAAAATTTCACATCAGTTTTAAGAACAACAAGTGCTATATGGGCAAATCAAAGAACCAATGCTATTTGCTTTGTCAGAACAACCAATGTTATTTGGATAAGTTAACGACTCTTTTATGATCGTAACTTTGACAGAGAGCATACAAAGTATATACAACACCTACCAAACGTATTCACACATCCTGAACCTTTCCACATTTAATCCTGGTACATCAACTACAGTCTTTCAAATGATAGTTTTTGTGTAGACCAGTACAAACTAAGGAACACTTAGTTTTCAGCCCTTATTTATTATTTTTGTTTTGCAAATGAAATGTCTGAAAAGTATCAACCTTTTGCCCCACTCAAATCTTTAGCAGTCCCAATACATTTTATCCCAGCATTTCCGTCTTTCCATACTGTTGAACAGTTCCCCTGTCCTTGTTGAACTGGATGCTGCCACCACCACCTTTCATATCTGGGATCAGTTCTGCTTTGCCCCTTACAGATCAAGTTTTGCATGTGAACCCAGAAAGTTTTTGTTTTATTTATTCAGACGATCCTCTTTTACATTGTTGCTGTGTTCTCTTTATTGCTTGTAGCTAATTTTAAAAGGGACTTTTATATCCTTGTTTAACAATAGGGTTTGTCCTTGCCACTCTTCCATAAATGTAATTGATGACTTATGGCATTTAAGGATGAACAGATCCTTCTATCTGAGCTGTGGATCTCTGACATTCCTCTCTAAATTTAACTTGGTCCTCTTGGTTTCTTCTCTGATTTTTGGTTTCTTCGCCCGTCCATCTTTGTGGCGGGCTGATGTCTTTAATGTGTGGTACATGCTGGACAACTATACAGACCATGAAAGGACAGCACATAGACACACAGGACAAACAGCCATGAACACACTTCCATATGTAAGAGCGTTTTAGAGTAAGCGACTGTGTTAACCTCCCAGTCGTGTTTTTGGACTGTTGGATGATGCTTGGCTACTCAGAGAGAATCCATCCTTGTACAGAAGGAACATCCAAACACTTTGGAACAAGAACCAAAGCTGGGATTTGAACCCAGACCTTATTGTTGCAAGGTAACCACACTAGCAACTGTGTTACTGTGCAGTTTATCTCCACAGTCCTCATCATTTTAAGTTGGTTTGCAGTTCCACATTACTTTTTAAATTATCAGATGCACTGATTAAACAAATTTGTATTCTTACTTGTAAAACAAGAATAATTTTGAAAATGTTCCCTGCCTTTTACAGACAGGGAACATACTTTGTGTATTACATAAAATCCCATTGAAATACACTGAGGTTTGTGGCTATAGCACGTCAATGTAAATAGTTCCCAGAGTATGAATGCTTCTGCAAGTCACTGTACTTGGCATGCTAAGAACGCTGGTACACTAACTGTAAGTAATGCATACGTGCAGACCTGATCACATAACAGTAAACAGAAATGTCTTCCCACTGTCCTCAAATATTTTCACAGTCTGCCTTTGGTTCATTTTTATTTAACAGACAGCAGTCCAAGAGAAGCTTCAAGCCAAGTGAGTGTGCAGTAGTTTCACTGTTGATTGAGGTGAACTGTAACATGCAATGTGGTTTCTGTTCAGACCACACACACTTTCACACACGGAATAAGAGAACATGACCCACTTATCTGAGGACGTGCAACTTTATAGCTTACACAAAACACAGGATGATAAAAAGGCTTTTACCCAGCCTACCCCTGACAATAACAGTTATTGTACAGCTGAAGTTATTTACTTGAGCAGTGTGATTATAGGTTGTGTTCAAGTTTAAACAAATCTGTGAAACTCTACGAAAGGTCTTCACTGGGAAGAAAGCAGAAGTATTTTTTTGTGTGTCTTTTAATGTCAAAGTATATACAGAGCACTTTGCTATTATCAGGGCCCCTGATGAAGACTTATATAAAAGTTTTAATGTAATATCAATGCCATTTAGTGAACCTTTTCCTTGTTGATTTGGCTGTATGTTTGGATCATTTTTAGTTTTTTGTTTGGTAGAGTATGCCAGGTTTGGGTGCCATATACTCCTCATTTGTTTCAGTTCAGATCTGCCTGGAGTGGTTGTTGCTGGACAGCTTGGTCTCGATCTCATCTGTCCAACGTATTTCCGAGCAACTAGTTAGTATGCAGATAGTTTCTAATGGGTACTTTGGAGACTTTGGGATCCATTTGTCTAACTGTATGGTTTGTGGACTTATTTTTAACCTCCATTACCATCTTCCTCGCTGTGTGTGGTTGCAGTATAAACTTGGGTTTGGTTTTCATCCATTTTTATTTTTATTTTTTTGCTACAGCCCCAGTTGTTGTAGGCTTTTAAGTGTTTCTTGTAGCCATCTCTTTATGTATGGAAAATCTTCTTTGGATGGATGGCATGTTCTCTTTCCTTTCCCATTTTTAAGATTAGCGAAGAGAAATGGGGCCAATTCTTATGTCATAAGACTGTTCCTGTTTGGGGGAACATGAAGTTGTGGACTGCTAATGAAATGTTAAAAAATCTCTGGTTACTTATAAAAAAATAAAGTAAGACCACTTAACTTCACTTAAAACAGCTATTCTTTACCAGTCATATTTTTGCCACTTGATATGCAGTTATTAAATGCTTAAAGTTTTTAATCTTTCACTTTCAGATTACCTGTTTTTCTGAAGGCTTTATGCCCATTTTTACCTTTTTATGCTTCTGGAAGATTAAGAGCTGCTCTTTTAAATATATTTTTCAGTTGGAAGTAATGTGATTTTTGCAGATTTGGATTAAATTATGATCTTTAGCAATTTTATTTGCACTGATGAAATTCCAAGAGATATTTTTAGTTTCTTGGGTCTCACACATTCCTCACCTGTTTTCCTTTCTTTGAGCCTTTTGTCTTTTTTGTCCTTGTTACATTGCTCCTCCTCCACACATTACCCTCTGAAATGCTTCTCACACCACACAGACATCACAAGAAGAGTTTTTGTCATCGCTGTGAGTGGCTCTTTCCAAGTTATCCCACTGTGTGGCTTCGATCCTGCTCGTAGCTGTGGACAAAGCTGCTGAAACCCATGAATCAAAGTGTTACTCGCTGAGCAGCTCTACAGTTACCATGTGAATAATGTCATAGCCAGCCTAACAGCTCATTGGATTTATTGAGGTCTACTTTAGAGGCAGCCTTGTCTCAAATTAAAGACTTGACTTAGTGGTAGCTTAACTTATTGGCTTCTGTCTCTTCTTCCTTTCCCAGCAAACCCTTTGGTGGTGTGCGTAGGCGCGCCATGGCCCAGACCCTCCAGATGGCGATCCCAAACTTTGGCAACAACATTTTAGAGTGTCTGAACGAGCAGCGACTGCAAGGCCTCTACTGTGATGTCTCTGTTGTGGTCAAGGGCCATGCCTTCAAGGTACTCATCACACTTTATTCTACTGTTGTATTCTTTTTTTAGAGAAGGACTTGGTTGGGAATGAAGGACAAAATTTGAGAAGTTAGAGCTGTTGTGCCTCCTTGGTACCTTTTTGGTTTGTTTTATATAGGATACGATATATGTGACAATTTTTACTGCTGAATTCCAGTTTTACTTTGTAATACCAAAGTTCTTCATGACACCAGTGACCAGAGTGGTTCTTGTATGAATGACGCCCTAGACAAGCCTTTCTCTTTGTGTCTGATGCAATAAGTGGGTTCACAATAATGAAATGAGTAGAGATTTTAATTATACATTTGAGAAAACAAGAATTTCTTTTTTCAGGTTACAAATCCAAACCGTGGTTCAGTCTCTCAAATCAGCATGAAATCACCCAGTCCAGGTTTACTTGTGTATTTATTTCACTTTTCATCCTATTAAAGTTGTCTTGATGTCCTATTTGACCCAAGGCTATTCCTTGTCAAATTTACCAGAGTGCTCAGTGGTTAGTCAGCTAATTCTTGGAGGCCCGGCTGTTGTCACCTGCTTATCCATCTCCAGATATTCTACATATATGAGCTGGGCATTATGTCCAATAAAACATACTAGAGACAGCAGGATTTTTTTTTGTTACAAAAAAAGCTATTCTTAAGTCTTAGGTCCTTTATTCACCGAGCCGCTCATCAATTAAACCGTAACATTTTTGTTGCAATCCTTGTCTTCATGACACCAGTGACCAGAGTCTCTCACAATGGCAATTTTTGGCTTATTCTACGCAAGAGCCAGCAGATGTCAACAATAGTATTGGTGTATAGTATTGTGCTGTGTTGTGCTCCTTAACCTGTTAAGTTTAACACAACTTCTGATAAGGAATATGTGTTACATGAGCACTTCTTCCATGAGAGACAGACACGAGTTACAATGAGGTGTAAGCTAGTGGGTTGCAAAGCTAAGGGTCTAACGTGCATGCGCATTCAATGACATGCTAAAATCACAGCACCATATAGTGGTCTGGCATGACAACTACAGCTGACTCAAGGTGTCTTGGCGGTTCTGTCTAAACGTGGAACTTTTTCCCGATCAACGTCCGATAATAGCGGCAGTTTCCAGGCAACGGTCTCGTGTTAGCGTAGCCTTAGTCCATCTCGAATATGAAAAGTGAGGAAAAAAACAGAAACCTTAAGATTGGAGCCAGGATAGTATAGAATAGGCAAGGAGACATCTGTGTTTATTTATGTAGGAGAGACGGCTTATCCCAGAATTCCAAAACAATCTACTTCATACAGAAATATGATTTTTGTCTCCAATAGGGTAGTGACTCCAAGTGAAGAGAGTATAAAAACAACCTGTTTACCCTGAAACCTCAACATGCTTTTCAATATCTACTCTGCAAGAAACAATAAAACTATACTGTTGTTGTAAAGGACATTTACCAAACAAAAATCTTTAGAAACCTGGGTTTGTGAAAAAGACATATATATATATATATATATATATATATATATATATATATATATATATATATATATATATATATATATATATATATTTTTTTTTTATTTTTTTTTTTTTTTTAAGAAATGGCCGTTACATGATCTTTTAAAAAACTCCACAAAAAGCCCTTTACCTTATTGCCTGGAAAACTCCCTTAACAACACTGTTCTACATTTTTATAAATGAGCAGCTTAACATACAGGAAGGGGAAAAAAACGGGAAAAGAAAGTAGTTTCTTAGAAGAAGAGGGAGATGTTAATTTTCCGTCATGCTTCAAATCTTATATGGACTTCCTTCCTTCTTGGAGACGGGTTACAAAAGGCTCCTCTGACCCTCGGATGACCTACGACTCCCCACATGGATAGCCTCTCTCACTATAGATTCACTTTTTTGCCTTCATCTTGTACCGGGAGGGACTGAAGCACATAGATAGTGGGAATTACTGACCTCTGACCCATAAGTTTCTTTATTTCTTGAGAGTATTGGGGCCCATCATGTAAGCCAGGAAGCACTGTGAGGGTCATATTCTTTGATTTCTCCAGTTCTTTTAATACCATTCAGCCGTGATGTCTAAAGGACAAGCTGGAGCTGTCAGGAGTGGACCATTAGCTGTCCCAGTGTATACTGGACTATCTCAGTGGCTGCCCACATTATGTGAGGACACAGGGCTTTGTCATGGACAGGCCAGTCTGCAGTACGGGGGCCCCGCAGGGAATTGGGCTGGCACTGTTCCTCTTCACCCTCTACACTGCAGACTTCTCAATCAACTCTTCTCTGATGACCCTGCCATCGTCGGCCTTATCACAGATCAGGATGTCTCAGATTACAGACAGAGCTTTGTGGATCCTTGCCAGCTGAACCATCTCCAGCACGGTGAAAACCAGCTGGTTGATCGCCGCAGGTGCAGATCCACCCCACCGAGGCCTCTGAGCATCCAGGGAACTGACATTGAGATAGTGGACTCTTATAATATCTGGGTGTTCACCTGCACAATAAACTGGACTGGAGTCTCAACATTGGTGATCTTTACAGGAAGCGTCAGAGCAGACTCTGAGGTAGATTTGATTTGTATATTTTTTTGAGTTTTTGTGACCAGGATATTGTTCTGCTTGTCACTGTACTTGTCCATATTCCAATTGAGAACTTCAAGTGCTGCCATTAGATTCACTAGAATGTGTTCACACTTTTGCACACAGTACAATTTCTGGGTCATATAAATCCGATTAAATGAAATATTAGTATCAAATTTGATCCTGTGGTCTGTTTTCTACTTCAGTTGGTTGTCAATTGAAAATGGAAAAAAAAACTGTACAGTTGATAGATGGACTCAATAAATGTTTACATCCTTGCTGTTATTTGCACAATTGTTCAAATTCTGGTAAAATAGTCGGTATTTTTTTAAGCATAAACATATACAGACATGTTGTACATTTCTGGTATCATTTTACTCAGTTGCACATTTCTTTGGATTGGAGTATGCTATTATTATTTTGGATTTTCATTCAATTTGTCCTTACTGTACAGTCTCTTATTCTTACCTTCTGTTTTTACATTTTGACCTTGGTGTGAATTGACTTGCTTTTCACTTTGCTGCTGGGACACCTGAATTTCTCCGCTGAGTGACAATAAAGGTTATTTCTTTTTCTTCTATTCTTACCTTAGGCACATCGAGCTGTTCTGGCAGCCAGCAGCTCGTATTTCCGGGACCTTTTCAGCAGCAGCACCAATGCTCCGGTTGCTAACAGCAACGAGACGAGCCCCACTGTTGTTGAGCTCCCTCCAGCTGTGCAGCCCCAGTGCTTCCAGCAGATTCTGGCTTTCTGTTACACAGGCCGCCTCAGCATGACAGTGGGAGACCAATTTCTTCTCATGTATACTGCCGGCTTTCTTCAGATCCAGCAGATCATGGAGAAGGGCACCGAATTCTTCCTCAAGGTAAAGGTACATAAAAAATGGGAAAGAGATTTAATGTTTGTAAACATCAAGAAAAACTGATGTGTAGTGACAGTCAAAAGTAAGCTAAGAAACTAATCTTAAATTTAGATGTATTGTGTTAAAAATAAAGTCAGCTTTGCTTCATTTTCTGTCAGAATGTAATTGTATATATATACAAGACTTACTTATAAAACTAAAAATATACTTAACTGATCCTTAGCATGTGAGTCTTCCTGTTTTCTCCCATTTTTCATTTAATTATCTTGTTTTTGTTTCAAGCAGGAAATATTCAAAACTCCTTTTTAAGAAGTAGCTGTTACTTCCCTTCAATCTAACAGAGCTATTGGGCCATTTCATGATATTTAGTGGTCATTTCTTTTAAAGCAAGATTAAAAACAATAGAAAGACAGTCCCAAGAGCCCAAAGTTATTCTTAAAAAGTAATTTAAAGGCTACATTTTTTAGGTTTCAGTTGCTACATTTTGTAAGCCAAATTACGCTTAATAAAGCTTTTTTCAGTTTGGCAAGAATAAGACCTAACAAAACTGTTTGTAAAAGAATAATTGACAGAAGGGGAAGCTTTAAAAAAATAATTGCATGCCAGATAATCAAATAATTACATAACCATTTGAACAGATGATACCAAAATGGAGATGCTTGGCCATAATGTATAGCTTGATCTGCCATGCACAGCGGAGGAAGGCTAATGGTTTGGGATCTGCAGCCACAGGGCCTGAGCAAAATCTATCCAGTAAATTGTGAGTCAAATTTAAGGTGGATCAGTCCAACAGTAAAAGTTTGATGAATAATGAGATGCATAACAGGATAATGCTTAAATACAATCGCAAAGATAAAATCCACAACATGATGGTGAAAATGTAAAGAATCAAAGCAGGAAATCAAGGTATTACTTGTGATAAATACACAAGTCATATCTTCAGCAAAGAATATGAAATTGCAAAGGTTTTTTTTTTTGCTTTTTAAGTTTAGCTTCAACAAAAGACTGTTGAAGCTTTTCTGCTCTGGGGTCCTAACAAACATAGACTGCATATGGTGAGGAGGCTATTCAGGTACTGGGGGAAAAATAAGTAATTTGTTATTTCTGTCTTAACAAAATGGCTTTATTGAAAAAGCTGCATATGGCAACATGTGCTGAATTGAAGAAGCCACAACTTAGTTGTACTTTCTTAATTACTTTACCAAAACATCTTAGTGTCATTAAGCAGCAAGCTTGATCAAATATGACCATAGAGAGACACTATTTATATTGCATATAGTAACATTACAATAATGATAAATTTGCAATACATTGTGAGGTCCTGTTTTAAAGTGTTAAATTAAAGACCATCAGATCTTAATGGAGTCACCTATTAATGAGTGCCTGCGCATATCTCCACATTGAATTCAATTTGTAAAGATAATGGGCTAAAATGTCCATTTGTTAAAAGTGAGAAAATTGATATGCAGCTTCGCTGAAGTGGTTTCTACTAATAGTTGAATTCTCCAATGAATTTAGGTTTTTCTTTGCTGTTTTAAGTTGAAGTTTGACTTTTCTTAAACCAACTGCGACATAATGACATGAAATGAGATAACATCAGACTCGTATAGCTCTTTTCAGGTCACTCAAAGATGCTTTACATGAAATTAGTCATTTCCATTAACATACACATTCACACTCTGACGATAGCAAGCAACTAGATTGTAGCCACAGCTGCCCTGGGTAAGGCAATCTGATAAGAATAGTTTGTTAATGTTAGTTTATTTGTCTTGTATTTATTTGTCACACAAGACTAAACTGATGATTTCACTTCAGAAAACTGCAAGTCCATATCTTTACTAAAGTGACCATGTGTCCAAGCATAAAACTTATATATACATGTTTTTTCTAGGTGTCTTCCCCAAGTTGTGACTCCCAGGGTCTTCATGCCGAGGAAGCTCCAACCTCAGAGCCGCAGAGTCCTGTAACACAGACCAGTAACAGTGCACCACGTCCTGCCTCCAGCGTGACGCCGCTCCCTCTCGTTTCACGACTTAAGACAGAGCAGCCATCCAACCAGACGGAAGCCGCCACTCCTTATTCTGTGGTTTGCACTCCTGTTGCCAAGCGGCTGTGGGAGGGCGGCAGCACCCGCGACGGAGGCGGGTTAGGCTCGGGTGGCGGCGGTGGAGGAGGAGGGGCCAGAAAGGCGGCCCGTTATTCCCAGGAAGCGGTGCGGGGCAGTGCCATCCAGACCCCCGTAGCTCTCGGACTGGCCATGGGCATGAACGCCACTACAACCAGCCTGGCAGGCATGGTGCCCAGTGGTGGGATTGGTGGAAATGCCGGCACCAACGGGAATTCTGCAGCTGGGCTCGGAATGTCAGAGGGTGCCAGCCCCGGCACACTGAGTACCTACGCTAGTGACTCACCCATCAGCTACCATGACGATGAGGAGGAAGAAGAGGGAACAGACGAAAGTGCCGAGGAGCAGTACAGGCAGATCTGTAACATGTATACCATGTACAGTATGCTCAACATGGGAGCAGCAGGTAGTAGAACTAAAGCAAACATTTAATACGCATTAATGTGCTTCAAAGTACACAAACCTTTATTTTTATATTTGACTCTAATTCTATAGCACTACATCAAACTCTAGGGGGCAAAATCAGAAAATACAATGAGTGTGTGAACTTAATGTGGGTTTTGCAATTTCTCCAGCAGCCGGGGAAAGAGTCGAGGCCCTTCCTGACCACATAGAGACTCGAGGTCGGATGCGAGGCCGAGACCTTACTTGTCTTCCTCCAGAACTTATTGCTCAGATAGGAAACCGCTGCCATCCCAAACTGTACGAGGAAGGAGACCCTGCTGAGAAACTAGAGCTAGTCTCAGGTATGTGAGTGCATCCGATTATTGTTGGGCACGGTGAAGTCCTGGAAGGAAAATCTGTGTGGATAATTCAGCTAATACATACTGTAGGTTTATTGACTAGGTGTTTGTGTTTTAATTACCAAACTAAAAGAGTCGATGTGCCACTAAGCATGATATAAAGTCGAGACAAATCCTGCATTTGTATGATGGATTGTTTACCCATAAATCAATCAATTATAGAAGATCATTGAAAAAATATTCTATTTTGCACGTTACAGCATCACCCAGTGTGGGAAGAGGCCAGGTGCTGAGATTTGCTGACCTACAGTCCAAATAAGATTTTTTTGTTTATTTTTTTAAACTTGGCTTGTGAATAAAAATAAAATGGTCTAATATTGTTTAATTATTCAACTTTCAGAGATTAGAGAACTGAATACAGTGCGCCCCTGACCACTCTTTATTTATTTTATTTTACTTATTTATTTAGCTTTTTGGTAATTGGAGTAGTTTTAGTAATTCTGTGTGATTTTTCTCATTTGGCTTAAATCACAGTCACGTTTCTTCAGCTGAGTCTCTGAAAATATATGTTGAAAAGATCATACTTCTGTTTACACTGTTTTACTGCTGTTTGATATATTTCAATGAGTTGTTATTAAGTTGCCTTTTAAGACAAGTTAGTAACATATCCAGCATTATTTTATTAGATTTAATGAGTGAGCAGTATTCACAATTCATTCTGGTCTGTGTTTTTTTTAAATATTAACTTATGTTTGTTACTGTGCATATAGTATATTTCAGCAGATAACGCTAGTGTTATATTGCACAAAAGGCCCTGCTTCCTGGTTCAACCCTTGGCTGTTTCTGTGAAGTTTCT
The DNA here is from genome assembly GCF_003331165.1 of Xiphophorus hellerii. Taxonomy (NCBI): domain Eukaryota; kingdom Metazoa; phylum Chordata; class Actinopteri; order Cyprinodontiformes; family Poeciliidae; genus Xiphophorus; species Xiphophorus hellerii. The sequence continues at coordinate 15,639,925 of NC_045687.1, read as the reverse complement.
TGAGTTATCTCCCACATTTCAGAGAATTGCATGTTAGGTTACATGCTGCTGGAAAATGAATCAGTGCTTTGTTGTTTGTGTATTTTTTGTTCTATTTTTGGCATTTTTAAATTAAATTTTCTCTCTTTTTGGAGCTTTAGAAAAACACAACACAAATTTTTGCTTTGCTTGTATTTTATGTTTTTTGGGGGGTTTTTTTGCTTTGTATATGAAATGTAGCCAAAACTTGAAATAATTCTATACCTTGGTTGCTCTAATCCCCAGATGTTATCTTAAACTTGCGAGTAGTGATAGCGTGTTCACATTTAGAGGAAGCTCTGCTCATGATAAGAGGGGATTGGCACTCGAGTATAAGACCGTGTTGCACATATGTTTGTGTTAAGGACATCCTGTGATAATCTCCACATTAGATGTGGGTGTGGTTGCAATTTTACTTTATAGTGTCCTGTGTGTGTGTGGGGGTGGGCGTGCAGGGGTGAGTGTGTGTTTGTATGAAAGGTGAGAAACGAATGCAACCTGCAGAATACAAACTTGTTCTGCTGTGAAGCATATAAGACACAAAGAAAACAGCGAAATAGAACCAAAATAGGTGCAAGCACAGCCCGGCCTTTTGAGAACAACAGCAGCCACAGCAATCTGATATGAATCAGTTGTCTCTAGATAAACAATTTCTCCATGTCTGTCTGAACATAACCAGATAAACATGTCTCTATAAATAATCGGTGTTTAGGACATGTCTTCATTTGTTTGTGGTCGGGTGTTCGACCTTCTGGCATGTGCTTTTGTTTGCAGGAACTTCTGTGTATATTTCGAGAGCCCAGCTAATGAACTGTCATGTGAGCGCAGGGACGAGACACAAGGTGCTGCTGAGGAGGCTGCTGGCTGCCTTCTTTGACAGGTTTGTTTCCTCTGTGAGGGTCTATTTCTGTAATGTATTCATGTAAAGACAGACGAGGCTCCGGTTTAATATGGAAATTATTGTTTCTTTTTGAGCTCAGTTTAGAGAAATAGGACAGCTATTTTAGCGTCCCTCCATTCTGTTCACCTCATTTTTGTTTGGATGTATCAGGAATACTCTGGCCAACAGCTGTGGGACAGGGATCCGCTCGTCCACCAACGACCCTAGCCGCAAACCCCTGGACAACAGAGTACTCCATGCGGTCAAATGTGAGCAACAGCATTTTGCCTATCTGCCTATGCAAATAGCTAAAGAATTTGCTTGTTATTTTAATTAAGAATGAAAAAGAAATGTAAAGAACAGCAACACATTTTTACATAAGTCTTCATTTCTTATTAGTTCATACGGGCCAGGTTGTTAAAATCTTTTCTAGCAGTCTTAACTAGGGTTTTTTATGGATTTTACTAGGAACAAATTGTCTTTATGACAGCTTGGTAGAAGAAATCCAAAAACATTTTGCACAGTTATATGACATAACTGTGCAAAACTGTGCGGTCTGGTCTCATCTGACCAGACCACTTTCTTTCAAATGCGATATTATCATATTGCAGCAAACAACGTCTTTTTACCATCATTAAGGCCAACTTTGTGGAGTGCAAAACTGCTGTCATGCCAATCCACTCTACCAACTTTGGATCTCTATTGTTATGATGGGTCTCCTAACCGATTCTCTAATTAAGGCTTTGCTGGTCTGTTTAGATTTTAGATATTAGTTTAGATGGACGGCCATATCTTGAGAGGTTTTCCCTTTTACTATTAATGAGTGCTTCTTGAGTGTTCCTTGGTCTTAATGACACTCCTTGTCCATTAATATTTTGAGGAAATCTGTCTTTATTCTAAAACTGTGACACCAATGTGACTTTTGTAGGAATTGCTGGTAATTAAAGACGCCTGGTCAAGCATGTGCTGCCATCTATCACAAAGTCCAATAGATTAAATGAAAATGTATGATGAAATGCGAGGGCACTATGTATTTTGTAGCCACGATCTACTAAACCATAATCGAACAGTGAAGCCTTGAGTTGTTCTGAGAAGATGCAGAAATTTTCCATCTCATTTTACTGAGTGTGACTCAAAGGATTTGTCTGTGGGATTTCCCATTTTCAGCATCACCCCAGTCTTTTACTATGTGGTTTTAAAACAAGATAAGTTCAGTATTCTTGGAGATTTATCTTTAGGCAGGTTTTTTTATTCCATGGCTGTCAGTTAACAGATGGCTAAGTGAATGTCTGATATCTGGATGAATACATAGATAAAATAGGCCAACAAGTCTAACACAGCTCTATCTAGTCATTTATTCCAGTTGTGTCAGCTGCAGAAGTGAGTCATTTCAGATTGAGTTCCAGTTATTCTCAATGACCTAGAGCACCTGAAAAGACTGTCTTCTAGTTTTAGTCATTGTAGTTTAACATATATAGATTCACTGCACAAATATTCTGCGTTTAAATTGAGTTGTTTTCAAGAGCATATGATGGGAGCAGAAACATGTTCTCAGATTGAACAGATTTGAAGTCTGTGTAGCTGCAGAACTATTTCAATATATTATCACAAAGGAAATTGAAGAAACTACCTACTCTGTGTAAAATATATTTTTTAATTATGTTTTTCAGTGAGGGTGGGACTTGAATATTTTACTTAAAGAATTCCCAAGCATTTAACCGACAGTTTTCAATCTGACTGTTTTCTTTCATCTCTTAAGGTTTGTGGGGAAAAAGCAGCTTTGCAAGCTGTCCCACCTACTTGCACCTTGCACGCTGGCGATGCGCCAAAACCGCAGGGGTGGAAAAATGAATCTGTCACAGCTGTAGAAAAGTCAAGCGTCTGCCTAAGTGGGAGTGTGAAATTTTACTTGACATTATAATAGTGACAGATTGATAAATGAGCTTAAAGTCAGACTCTGTAGAGTTAGAAAACTAGAGTATTTTCTTTAACAAATAAACATTTCATTTGAGTACATTTATTCAGTTGGAAAAGCAATTCCGTACTAACAGATATAGGTTTCACATACAATCAAGGGAACCCAAAGTATTTTTACCTGTGCTTCTATGTCTTTGTAAAACCCTTTCTCCGACATTTAATCGGGTTAAAGCGTGACAGGTGTGTCTCCAGAAAGCCTAACTGTGTTTTGTCTGTCTCAGTTTATTGCCAGAATTTTGCCACGAGTTTCAAAGAGAGCGAGATGAACGCCATCGCAGCGGACATGTGCACCAATGCCCGCCGCGTGGTGCGAAAGAGCTGGATCCCCAAGCTGAAGCTGCTGATGGCTGAGAGCGACGCCTACTCCTCCTTCCTCCCCGACGGAGTCAAGACAGAGGACGAAGCCCTGGGGGCGGACCAGGCCTTCGAGCCCGCCTCCCTGGAGGCCACCGGCGGCGCCGGCATGGAGTCGGGCGGCTCCTCAGGTGAATCTCTGCCAGGCGTGGGTGGGGATGGAGTACCGTTGTTCTAAACGCTCAGCCCCTGGAAAGGTTTAAGTCTGGTGACGCACGTACCAGTACCCCCACTCCCCGGTTGTGCTTGCCTCCTCACTCTTTGGCCCCTCCCTGATCTCTCTTTACATCTCTGCTGTCTGTACAACAGTCCTTGGGGCGACAGCCGTCACTCCGTTATAACCAGGACGTAAAAACTCACAACTTTTTTTTTTTTTTTTTTTTGCTTTATGACTGTAAAACAGAGTTAGTGGAGTAAAAGGATGCTTGAGCGTTTGTCCTCTACCTCCCCTCGTCTCATATGGTGTGCAAGTGCAGCCACGGTTGCATTTAAGATACATTCCCCGAGGTGCAGGTAGGGGGCGCTACCAGTGCAGCCAGGGGAAGAAGGGAGCGATGTTTTGGCAGGCTGGGAGCAGAGGTGACAAAAAAAAAAATATGAATGTAAGTGTCGCTGGCTTTTTTTCTCTATGCAAGCCTGACAACTTGTGTTCCAGCCTTGGAAATAGAACTAAATTTAACTGTATTAAAACACAATAACACTACTTATTCCTCCTTACATCTTCCTCTCAACCCACCTCACCTCAGAGTGTTTCACTGTGCCGCATATTGTAGAAATATTCTCAACTTTTTTGTAAACGTGCTCGCATGTTTGTGTCTGTGAACTGAAAATTAAAATTTGGGGATGGAAGGAGGGGAGCTTTTTACTAAGATGATTGTAAAGAGGACTGAGAGGAAACAGGTAAACAAAGATGGTTCTATTTTCAGAAGAAAAACTATATTTATACAGGCGCCGATGCCTAAATCGGTGTGAGCGACGAGAGCGAGGGTGATTGTTTTAAAATCTCCACGTAAGTAAGCTTCTGTCGAAAGAGTTATTGTCAAATGAGAGGAAAAGTGCTATTTTTGCAGGAGTATAACAAAGGAGTCTTATGATAGGAATTTGTGTCATTTATTTTTAGCTTTATTTTCAAATGAAAGAGATGGAATGAGCAGTTGAACTGCTAAATTTGACACATTTCGTCTTCTGTTCACCAGCCTGAAAGGAAATAATTTCGAACATTTTAGTTGGATTTCACTGTCCGTTAAAACCCTTCCTTAGGTTGTGGATCTGCAGCTTTGATAAACCGCTTGCTCACAATCCTGAAGATTACTTGCAGAAACTCAAAGGTTATATTGATCTCGAAAAACAAAACAACAACAAAAAAAAAAACTGTTAGCTTTGTCTTTGTACAGAAATTACAAAAAAAAAGAGTCAGTAGTAGTTATCAGACAAAAGAATGTGCCTTTTAACTGAAAGCAGTAAGAAAAAAGCGAGCTATTGCTTGAAGTAAACCGATTTTAATGGTACTATCTGTGTGTGCCACGTAGTTCTTTGGTGTGGATTGTACAGATGTGTGTCAGTATCTTATCCGTCGCACCTCTGCAATGTAGGAACTCGGAAAGGCTTTTATTTTGGACTTTGAGATGACTTTGCACCTTCCATGAGAGACGGAGAGAGAAATGCGGGTGGTTTCTGCACCTTAATGAAAAGAACCAGTGGTTCGTGTATCTTTTTGAGAAACGTGTAGCAATCAAACCCCTGTAGGTGGAGTATGTCTTTTAATTTATCCCTCCCTATGCCTGCCTGTGTTTCTTGTAGATGACCAAGGAGTTAAACCCCAAGTGTTCTTCCTGTTGTTTTGCACCTGATTTGTCTGATTAGAAAAAAATGTCGACAACCAGTGTTCTTTTTTTTTTCTTTCTTTTATTTTACTTTTGGTTTTTTTCCCCCCCAAATCTGAAAGTTTGTTTGACTGAATCCTTTTGAATGCATGTCAGTACAGGGGACTCACTTTTCCTGTTGCAGGTGAACTGACTTAGAATGTGCCGTTAACCTTTTATATTATTTTGCAGGCGATTACGGGGGAATCCGTCTTTCTTTTCAAATGCAGTTGAATCTGAAGTGCTTTTTTGTCTTGCAGATTACATTGCTGGGAGCGTCACAGATGCATAATAACTCAACCTCTTTTTGTCATTGTTCAAAATGCAAGACTTGACTTAGATAGCTCAACTAGGGTCAGTGTAGAGAATTAAAAAAATGCAGTATTGTGTAAGGGTGACAACTTCAAAAACCTCACTTTTTGCTTTCGACTGTAAGTGCCACGTGGGCACGCCTCCCCCCGTTTACCTCTCCACCATCTTTGAAGACTGTTGTGAGCTTCCTCTCTTTCACGCTTCAAGTTGGTGTCACGTTTCACTTCCACCAGCCTAATCATGCGTTTCTGAGAGGCAAAGAAGAGGTTCAAGCTGTTCGGCCAGAATTAGAAGTTGCATCTCTCGTTTGTTTATTTTCGTAAAGTGCAGCACAAAGAAGCCTTTGCAGCGAGCTTGTTGTAGACTGGTTCACGCTGCATAGTGACCCACTGAGCCATTTGTAATCTGTTCTGATTCATAGCAGATTGACTTCTCGCCGGTGAGTCATCCATGTTGGTACGACACTCCGGCCCAACCCAAGTACAGAAAATCTCCACATCCTACTTGATTAGTAGTCTAATCAGGTCTCTAGATTAGACTACTGATAAACGCTGGTTTAGGCTCAAGTGGAAAGAAGTATGACATGTCAGCTTTCAAAGGTCCCTTTCTCACGATGTTTTATCTCATTTTTTGAGAACTGAAAGCTTTTTTTTTTCTTTGTTTGTTTTTGTTTGTTGAACATTAAGAACAAGCTGTAATTTGCGTAGTTATATTTTATTTTTTTCACATCCCAGAACATGTAGACCTACACACTTGAATGAATAAGTTGTGGCACAGCATGAGGAGTCTTTTTGTCTCTAAGCAGTACATATATAAATACGATTCTATACATGTATAGATACATACTGTATATTATATATAGACACACACATAAGGATCCGATTGTTTGTTGTGCACTCGCAGCATGAGGTATATATTTACCCAGAAACTAGGCGCTTCCCCGCCGCCCCTGCTCTTTGCCCTCTGTAACCCTGTAGCACCAGTGGACCTCCTGTACTGCTCATCTTCCTTCTTTCTGTGTTCAAAGTGCCAATAACTTTGTGAAAGCCCTGTAACTGTGACCCAACGTTATCAAAGATAATTGCACATTAACAACTGTAAAATAAATGCAAATTATAGAAATGGAAATCAAAATGAAACTTGTCATGAATTAAAAAAAAAAAAAAAACATCCTAATAAAAGATTTGTAACGATTTGGGTTTTTTTTTCTTTTGCTTCTAAATCTTTATCTCATGCTCATTTCAAGTTTAATGCACAAACACAAAGAGATGCAGCTTTTTAGCACACTTCACTGCTCTCTTCTGGAAGCTGTCATGTGTGACCCGATTTTCATACTATGTAAAAATGTCCAACACAGATGTTGCTTCCCTCATTTGGTCTAGAGTTTGGTTTTTCCACTTGATAAACTTGACTTTGCATAAACGGATGGGAATTAAAAGCCTCGTCAGGTGATAAATATTTTATGGTTTTATGCTGAAATAAACTCTGCATAAAATCCTAGTGACTGCATAGAGTCAATAGGATTTAAATGTTACATTTTTATATATTGTTTTAATTCAGTTGAGTTTTTATTATTATTGTGGGTCTTTACAGATCTTGCGAAGCAGTACGACATCTCTTTTGTCGTCCTTTAGTAAAGATGTAGAGTAACTCCTAAAGTAAATTTATCAGTCTCATTTGTAGCATGATCTGGAATGGAAAATTTAAAAAAAAAACAGTAGCCTTTAATTTTAATGTATTTACTCAAGGTTTGAAAAGTCTGCTAGGACGTAATAGAAGTTTCCTGTAAAACAGATCCTACTCATGGACTTTGGTTTATTTATATTCTTCATGTAGAAAATATCGTTGATATAAGGTAGATTATAAGAGACTGAACTGCTGATCAGTGGGCCAAGCTACTTTTTTACATAAAAATATACTTTTCATTTCATTCAATGATCAAGTTCCCAGAGTTTGGAGGAAGAGTGGAAAGGCACAGAATCCAAGATGTGTAATTTCCAAAAGTTTCCACAATCCATCTTGACTTAACTGAATTTGCTCCATTGTTTTTAGTCAGCGTCTTCTAGCAGTCTTCCTTCACCTGACAATCTTTATGCAGCTGCTAATTTATTTTCCAACAGCACTTGGCACCTACCAACACTACTAGAAATGCCAATACCTGGTCTAATAAGCATGTCATCATGCTTTATTGGTTGGCACACTTGCCAATCGAAGCCCCATAGACAAGTTATGGAGTATTGCTAAGAAAAAGACGAGACATCAGAAGCAACCTGGGTTTCTTTAACACAGCAACACAGCCACTGCAAGATGGATGATAAATCACACCACATTGGTTCAGTAATTTATGCAAAAGACGTCCAAGAGGAACGTTCATTAGGCTGACATGTCTGTATTACCTGGAGGTCTTCTGTAATATTCCCATTTTCTGAACGTTTAAATTTCAGTAGCTGATCTCCATAATCATCAAAATGACCAGAAGTAAACGTTTGAAATATATCACCTGGTGAATGAGTGTGTGAGTTTCACTTTTGCAATTAATTGATTTAACAGATCTACTCAGATAGGAAACTGACTAACATTAGGGAGGGTGATGGAGTTACTCCCTTCAGCTTTGTGTTGGTCACTGATTGTTAGTTTTTTAATAAGTTCACGAGTCTCAGGATTTCAGACTCTTTTTTTTGTATTTATTCTGGCTCCTAGTCAGTTCCTCTAGATCTTACTGGTATGCTATTGGATAGAAAGGTCTATGACCACTACTACCACTGCAACTAGAATTATATAATTGTGGAGGGCCTTAAGCATTAGTCTGAAGAATATGTTTTCATAAAATAGCATCAAAATAATTTGTGCAATACTTGTAAATGGCCTTAAAACTGTGTCTGAACATTGTAGGCCTTGAGAGAAAATGGATATTTTAAAAATAAAAAAGAACGCAACAAGAAGCCATAATGGAGTTAAAATACAATGTACACAGCAGCTTTGAGCATGCACATGTAACCCAGGTTAATATAACCTCATTAAAAGTAAGCCTTTCCATAGAAACTAGCTATAAAATGCATAAATAGGAAATAAGTAAATAGAGAATAAATAGGTCCTAAAATAGTTAAAAATATAAAAAGTAATAATTACAAACATTAAGAATGCTGTATTTCATGTTATGATATTTTATTTGGTTAAAAATTTGTATAAAACAGAGTATTATTTTGTCAGCAGCTAAAACCGTCAAGTTGAATAAAATCTCTTATTCTGAAGGGTCACATTGATGTGTAGCCCATGTGACTTGCTCCAGCCAACCGGGTTGCTACGTTCTCTGGCGCTCGAAGAAGAAGCAGAAAGAGCGAAGAAGAAGGAGAGAGAACGAAGAAGCTAAAATTTGTGCTGTGAAAGAGAGAGAGATAAGAGAAAATAGACGATTAAAAAGTCTACCTGCTGACTGGAAACCTTTTCCATTCTTCGGAGGAGGAGCTTTCCGCATTTTTTTACTGACTGAGTTCGGAGTGTTATAGGCTCTGTTACAGAACTGGACTTGGTGAGTTAAAAAGTGTATTTTATTTTCTGTGAAGGATGTATTTGTAAGACAATTTTATTTCATTGAAACGGAAAGCTAAAGTAGCACATTTATGTTGTTTTATGTTCAAAAACCGTGGAAGTAACGGATGAGCTGGTGTGGGTGAAGCATGTTTCCCCCACACACACGATGTTCAGCCGCCAAATCGGCGAGTATGTTATTTTATTCAGTACAAAGTAAAGCTAAAAGAACTTTTGTTATGCTTTGTTGGTTATTAAACCAGGCCTTTTAAGGTTCTGCTGGAAATTGGACCGGGAAATTCCGAGTCGATTGCTGAGTTGGATTCCGCTAGTGAGAAACAAGATGGCGAGCCTTAACCCAGGAGCCCTGTAACCGCCGTCTAGCAGGAGCTACGCCCTCTGCTGGACATTTCAATTCATCCAAACTGGTATGACCTGCCCATGTTTTCCTGCTGAAATAGCACTGGATTCAGGGAAACGGGATTAACCCTTCAGGATCATCAGAAAGAAAAGACACTGATTTGAAGCACAAGTTATTCGGTCTTTTGCTGGATTGTTTTGTTGTGTTTTATTGTTTTTCTTTTCTCGAACCACATTCAATATCCATTGTTAGTGTTTAATGTGAAATTGTCTGTTGGTTATAATAGAAACAAGAAATGGTTAAAACAGGAAATTAAAAAAAGCTTAACTTCTTAAAAGAACTCTAAATAATTAAAATTAGATTTAAAAGATTAAAACAACCAAACTGTAAATTAAATAGATTAACAGTATCAACTTGAACTTACATGGAACTATAACCTAGGTAAAAATAAATAGTATCCTTTAATACCTAACATTAGGTTTAAAATTTCAAGCAGGGATAAATACAATATTCTGAAAGAAACGGGGAAACTATTTTGGATTCAATTTTGTGTCATTATACGTCAATTGTTTGTAATATTGTTGTTTCTTTTCTTTTCAACAAATAATAAGCCGGCAGTTTAAACTTATTTTCTGGTCTGTGGTCATTAATACACCTGCACATTTCTCTACTCCCATAGCCGAACCTAGCACTGGTCTGATTGTCTGTTCTATAAACTGTAAACACATCATGAGTGTTACACACATACTGTATTGTAAACCTAAAAGGTACAATACCATCATCAAAAATTAAGCAACACTTTTACTCTAGAACTTTCAGGTTTTGTTAAAGATTGAAAAATAAATAATATTACTGATATTACAAGACAAATACAATGGATGGAGTCACTGTCCTAAACTGGTACTCATGGTTCAGAAATTGCTGACTGAGTTTGGCCCATATAGAAGAAATATAAACTAAATTACCTGTTAGTGTTCATATGGTAAACTTATATGTTCCTCTTGTTTTTACTTCATGTCCTTTAGGCTCCCTGTGAGGCACCAATCACTGTCAATGCAAAGCAAAACTCAGATTTCTAGGTGTTGTTTATTGCTGCACCACCTAGTGTTCAAGTATTGTCTAGACAGCTTGAGGCAGGAAATCATGATCCACAGACTCCCTATGAAAGTTCAGCAGCGCTGGCCAAAGGTTTTATCGGGCCTTGAACAGAATTTGATTTGATTTGATAGAAGAAACAGAAGACATTCAAGCAGCTCTGCTGCCATCAAGGAGCCCACAGAAGAAGCATTTTTGCAATGACAGAGTTGGAAAAACCAGAGCACAAGCTGAAGAAACTCACTGCGGCCCTCGACTGTCACACAGGCCATAAAATAATCTTGGTAATGGAGACACTTTGATGGTTGAAATCTCAACATAATTTCCCTCAAGCAGATGTGTTTCTTTAATGAATCCAAGAACATTGAAACTATTTTTTATGTCACACAAAGAGTTGCAAATATTTTGTCTATGAAATTTTCTCATCAAAAAGACCCCAAAAAGACAGTCAAAAAGACTAGTTCAGAGAGAAAAGAAATAAATACGTTTTACAAGTGTAGTAAGGTCATACATGCTGCTTGATGCAGATAATGTGCATTCTCAAAAGATTTTTTTTTTTATGATGATCAAGTAATTGTTATTCAAACTGAATATATTAGACCTTAACATGTATGATTAAATTATTTTTAAACCTATCATTTTTTAATTAAATGGAACCTGTTTATTGATCAGTTGCAATCATATTAGCAATAAATTGCTGCTGTTTTAATAAATCCATACAGTCTTTAGTAGCGTTCTTTACACCTTGACGAATAGGAAGGGTTGATTTAGTTCATAAATATGAAGAAGCGGGTTGATTCTGACATCTGCTGGACACATCTGAGCACAGCAGATTGTTGTGACAGCTGTTCTGTGATTTGTATGTACAGTAGGTCACAGTTTACAGATTGGCCAGCTACCGGCAAACTTTGTCCTATCTCATATTGTGCCACTGTGGATAAAAACGATAAATGACAAACACATTTGCAAAGTATTTGTTTTCATGTTCAAACTTTGCTGCAAAAACTAGAAGTCTGTGCTTTTGTAATGTTGAAGTGTAACATGATATACATTTCCTTTGGACACTTATTGCTCAAATGTAGCATGGTCTACATTAAAATGCTCTTTTTTCACTCATGCTCTGTGTCAGTGGATCAGATGCAGGAATATGATGATCGCAATTACTAACTTGGGTTTGACATACTTGTTATTCAAGGACAAGTTTTACTTAATTTTTCACCTTTAGAGCATTTAATTCTCATATGGCTGAGAGTTTTTCTAAGGTCTTTTGGCCTCATTAGAAGCATAACAACCCTCTGGGAGTTAGTGGGTCTCAAAAGAATATTTAATTTGACCTGATCGGAATTCTGGAGTTGTGCCAAACATTGTTACTCCTTTACTTTGTCAACAAAGAGCCTACAGAGGAACATCCTCGTCCCATTGGACAATCAGAAAAGGAACATTGCCTTCAGAAAACAATCACAAGTTCTGCAAACAGCACAACAAAATGAACTTTAGGTTTCACAAAAAAATACATATCCATTCAATAAATTAGAATATCACCTCATAACCCATTCAATTTAGGAACTTTATCAATAAGTGAAACATATTGTATAGATTAATTACACACAAATGGATGTTTAGAAGGCTTTTTCTTCTGCTAATTGTGATGATTTTCTATTTACAATTAATGAAAACATGATATTTCAAATTAGGATATTACATCAGACCTATAAAATTTACTATTTTTAAAAATAGAAATGTAGGTTTAATTACAAGTATGTTTAATAAATGCTTAAAGGTTGCTACTTTCAACTTTTGCTATGACAAACAAAACTCATTGGGATGTAAATTCTTAATGTATTGAATATGACTGTAAACACATCTTCTTAATAAAGTATCAGTGCATAGAATCCCAGTCTCTTTATTCCTCATTGCATCCCTGACAACATCAAATTAACCTTTAAAATAGTCTAGTTCACAATAAACACACTATTGGGTGATTTAAAAGTAAAAAAACTACCAGATCGATATGAGCAAATAGTATTTTGCTCATACCTTCAAAAATGCTGTGGCTGCGTGGCTGGAATATCACTAAGCCAAGTCCGGTGATATGCGGTTAAGGCTCTGACTGCGATCTACTTTCAGATACATGAGGTTGTTCCATATGTTTTTCGAAAAAACCCCACCTACCTTATAAATATGTAAGCGCTAAGACACTTTGATTTGTTTGTACACCCTCAGTTGTAGCACTGGAGTTGACAAAGCAGCTAAATGTGATTTGACCAGAGTCTTGAAGTCAGACTTTCATAAAGTAAAATAAATAAATTTTTAAAAAATCCTGTAAAGCCTCACAGGAATAAGGTTGGTACGATGATGTACAATTCATGGTTAAAAGTGTCAAGGTGTAGTGTCATGAGACTCAGAGGTAGAGCAAGTGAACCTTTAGGTGAGGCTGAATTCTTGACACACTTGTCCTACGCTGAGCTCTGGCCCTGGGCTGTTTGCTCCATGTCTCTCCCTTATCTTTTGACCCTTCTTCCTGTCTCGCTACTTACTAATAGACGCCACTAGTGCTAAAAAAAATAATTTTAAAAATTGGATGAATGTTCAGCATTGCTTTCCATTCATTTGTCAGTCTCAGCACAATTTCTTGCAGTAACTGTGACTGATATTTGATGGTGTCAGTAGGTGAAGCAAGGCCTCCATCTTGTGGACAATTTGTCTAATGCAGCTTCTTATTTATGCAACAAAGTTTAGCTTGGCTGCTTTTGTTGGTGATGCCATAAATAGTATGCAAATAAAATTATGTAAACTTTATTTATATAGCAATTTTTGCAGATAAAAATCACAGTGCTTTACAATAAAACCAAGTATAAAAACACAAAAAGTAAAACCATAACAAGATCAAAACAGAACATGTGTAACATCGTACACCAGAGTTCTTCAGATAAGAAGTATTTTTTTTTAGCAAAAAGGAATGACAGAATAAAAAGTAACACCAATGTTTCTGAGGTTTGGTTTGCAAAAAGAGGCCAGTACACAAGTAAAGTCTTGCAAACTTCTACAATACAAGAGCCAATAGCAGGAAACATATTTCTAAAAAATAGAAAAATACCACAGGGAGAATGACATTCAGATACGTAGATTTAATCAAGTAAAGATGAATGTCAGAGTCATTATTTCAGTCCTTTTCAGAGACTGTGAAAGTGGAGAACCAGAAACAAAGTTGTGCCACTTAGATGGACGAATGCTTCCACTGACATTACTGACCTACATGACACACAAGAAAGAGAAAATCATTGCTGTCAGCTTTAGAGGACTCGGGTACAATAGGGATCACAGGTGATTGTTAGGACCCCACAATTTGTCCTATTTAAAGACATATTATTTGAAAAATATGCCATTCTAGCTATTTATGGTTTAATTTAAAGAGAGCCAAATTCCCTATGAACCTCAAGATTAGTGGACTTCCACAGGCGTTCTAACTAACAACACTTTCTTTTGGATTTCCACATTGATTCATATGTCTATGGAGAAGTTATTCACAGTGGTACAGAAGCAGTTTTCAGTGGTACCACTATATTAAGAATATCCAAGCAATGATGTTGAAAAGAGTGTTGCAACCATCAACATTAGAGCACTCCCTCAGTCATTTCTGAGAAATAACTTTCTTCAAGATTCTAAGCTGGTGGAAAGGTTAAAAGATACACTGCAATGATTAGTCACGTGAACATCAATAACACACAAATTATGATACTTAGGCCAAGAGCAAAAACACAGTTCAACATGTGACCTATTGTGGGACCAGAGACATGTTAAATGACATGAAAAGACTCAGTAAAAGATAAACAATCTTTTTGGATGATGCTTCATCCACATGCATGTTAAAATTTATGATCAATAAAATTTTCTCACGTTTAATAATGGAAGATAAAGAGTCTGTCAAACCAGAGAGAAAAGCACCAGCAGGACCAGGAAGGCAGTAAATCAAAACACAATAAAATATTTGAAGAAGTGATCTGGATCACCTGTGATTTGAAAGAGGTCAGTATCTACTGACCCACATGACAAACTTTCACACGAACATGGTGGTTCATGGGTAGTATCCCAATGAATGAGTATTAATAGTTGAGAAAAAAATTACATATGCAGCTCTTTCTCCCTCTCGTGGACTATTTGTGTAGCACATGCTTAAGATTTCAACTTTTTAATAATTCTATAGCAACAGAAAGTACCACTTATGATAAGGATTAATTACCCACAACCATAGACGAGGCCTTCTGTCTGTCTCCTGCATTTATTTTGTATTTTAGTTCCTCATCAACAAGCTTGTGAATGCACAGTGAAAAGCAACAATTTGAGCTACATCATTACTGGGCGGGCTGTAAGCACGCAACATTAAACAGTCCATAATTTTCTTATATTTATGCTTTCGGGCAAGATTATGCTATAATATTTAAAGTGGTCTTGATTATTTCTTTTCCAAGCCTTTTAAAAAGTCTTTCCATGATTTTTTTTTTTTTTTCCTGTTTTTTGGTTTTTGGATGCTTTTGCATTCGTCATTCATTTCTATGTGGTCCTAGTCTTTACTATCAAGAATAAATGAAAACCATCTTAGAACAATACCTCATACAACAAGAAAGTCGTTGTAAAGACAGGATGAATGCCAGATCAGCTGAGTAGTTAGACAGTTGCTCAACAAAGCAATGGCTGTGTGTAGAAGATAGCACAGGTTGTTTTAACCTATGGTGAACGGCAGATGGCGCATTTGGAGAAGAAATTCTTAGACTTTTGACTGAGTCACACGTTTCACCTTTCCTGAGTGTTTAGGGTTTGCAGCACCTCTAGCATGAATCCTGTAACATTTGTTCTCTAATATTAAGCCTGATTACAGCAAAGTGACCCAGAAAAAATGTATTAGTATTAAGATGATTAAAAATAAAAATCAACCTACTTTATATGCTCATCACGAGCAGTTTAACCACTAATAACATGTCTTACATCTGATGCACATGAATATTATTTCAAATAGTTTCTGGAACATAGCTTAAATGAAGCTGCTACAAAAAAACTATTGACAAAACATAATATAAGCAGCTTGTTGCACATTAACTTATGCAGCTATTTGAAAGACCACCTGTTTATATCTTGTTTAAATATGCAAGCATGTACCAATTTTTCTCAATAGAAAGGTTGTCAAACACATATCAGGTATTCCTTGAAAATACAAAGCAGTTTGGATGAAAAACAACCTTCCACAAGAATGTGCTGCAACAGAATATTTTGAAACATCCAAATTTCATATTAGCAATATGCACGTCGATCTAGGACATTCAAGGCATTTCTCCAAATCAAATGTGAAGTAGCTGAACTTCATGCAAAGTTGGGGGAAAACATGTTTTTGCCCATATATGGTCTCAGGGAAGTAGCATGCTGACGCAATCTGCGCTACTGTTACTTTAAATGGCTTCAGGAAACAAGGGCTCCCACACACACGTCATGGGTTTTCCTCAGCAAGGCCCCAGAAGAGCAGGATGTACCTAATATGGGCATCTGTCTGTTAACCCCAACCCCCCCTTCCCTCCGCCCTCCCCTTCCTTTTTGTGTTTCCTGCAAAAGGAAGCAGCACACTGGGGGATGGGTGAGACCAGAAGGAAGCTTGAACTAATAATACAGCCTCTCTTCTTGACTGCTCCAGATAGCTGCAGGAGTGGAATGGCATTCATTCTTGAAGTGAAGGTGGCTAATAATAGACAGGAATTCCTTCCACTGCTTTGACTGTTTCCCACTCTTGCATTGTAAAACGTGTATGTGCAGACATAAAAAAAATGTTTGTAGACATAAAAATCCCGCTCTTCAATAGGCTAACCCGAAAGGATTTTAAGAATTCAGAATATTCTGAAATGTTAATTTCCAGCAAAGGTTGGCAGATTTCTTCTAATCTGTCTTAATTTTTAATGTTTTCCAACTGACTGGGTTGAGGCTATTTCCACCACTTAAAAGAAAGCTGCCATCTAAAATAATTGAGAAAAATAGTCATCATTTTGACTTTCAAAGTAATATTTTCTGTTTCAATTACCTTTTTTTTTTCTTCTGATAGTCGCATCACAATTATAGCTGTATTCTATGACTAGTGTCTATTAGTTTTCCAAGTCGTAATTGTTGCTTTCTGTGTCAAAATGTTAAATCTTACAATTGAGACTGTAAAAGACAAACTTACCATATTTATGGATGTGAAAGTCAAAATCTAGTATTTTCCTCTTAGTTGTGACTCTCATAGTCTCAATTGTGATTTTACACCCATATATATGACTTTTAAAATCAAAATTCTGACTTAATCTCATATTCATGAAACGTGTAAATCTTACTTTATATCACTTTTAAAGTCACTCATAATTGTGGCCTTGATTTTAATAATCGTGATTTTGGAAATATAATTTTGGCTTTGAATTACAAAGCCACAATCATGTCTTTCAATCAGGGGTGGAAATTAAAAATTTTTTACTGGCCACTCAGACATTTCACCAGCCACTGTTTTTTCTTTTTTTTTTCCTTTCGATTACAAACCCCACAAGTACAAGCAAATTATAGAAAATCTATGATTTATTCTTAACTCTATGAAAACCAATTTACTGACAATAAGTTTACCATACAGATGTACATATAGAGAATAATTTAACTTAGAGCATAGACACCTTAACAGGGGTGTAGTACATTAAGTTAATTTGAAGTAATTACTAACGGCAAACATTTAATTACACAACCCTAACATTCTTGCAGTTATGTTGAGCATTTCCAAATTTTGGCAACAACTCTCCCTGATAGTATTTATTAAAGATGTGTCTAGTCATTTTAAAAATATTTTAAAATTGTATCAATAGCTGTTTCCTAACTGTTTTATTTGTTTTCCCTTACTTATTACGTTTTCTATTGAAATGAACAATTATTACTAAAATATCTCAAAACGTGTTCATTATTACTTCCACGGGCCATCATTGTGCAAGACATTTATAGCCATATATGTGTGCATTTCATCAATTTATGGCTCATTTTAAAGCTATTTACAACAACTTTTATTTACAATCTTAGGACTTGCTTTCAAGCCAAATTTATAAGCTTATTAAAAATAGTTCACAGTTGACCCACACAGCTGCTCCACGGCCGATGGGCGGGACTTTGCCCTGTGACTGATGACGCTTGGCGTGTGTGACGTCAGCGAGGTTATAAGTATCTGTCCCGCGTGGAATCTGTATTGTGTCTACGAGTGAAGTTGTAGTAGAGCGACGGGGTCATTGAAGTGATTGTTTTCCTTCCTCGGACTAGTTTCAAAACAAGCTGCGAGATGGAGGTCAGCGCCGAGGCCAAGCGGATCATGGTGGTGGCATTGGGCAAACTGTACAGCTCCCGGACGCAGCGTGGGGGTCTGCGGCTGCACCGGAGCCTCCTCTTGACTCTGGTGATGAAATCCGCTCGGGACATTTACCATGCGGCACAGACTACGGCTGAAAGTATGGAGGAAGAGCGCGAGGAACAGCAGCCCTCTGAGGTTAAGATGACCACTGAGGCGAGCGGCACTCAAGAGCTCCAGGGTCCCGCTTCTCTTCCTCACCTGGCCGCCGACGCGGACGCGCAGGGCGACGAGCAAAACCAGGATAGTACTTGTCTGAGCGGGCCGCCGCACCACACGCGGAAAAGACGGGGCAAAGCTACCGCCGAGCCGGACTTCCTGCCGTGTAAGAAGGCAAAACTGGAGTATGGGACTGCTCAACAGCTCATTGTCAGCTCAGTTTTGGTGGATTACGCAAACTGTTGTAGTGAGCTGGGACCTTCCCCAAGCCCCATCCCCCTCCAGACGGTTATAGCAGCGTGTTGAACACCCCGAGAGAGGACTTGTGAAAGTTTTCTACTCGGCCCCGTGGGAGCCATGAACGCCCCACTACGGTGCGCCTGTTCCAGTGTCTGAGCTGGGGTACACGCGAGGGACAGCGAAGGCCCTGAAGGGACAGCTTGGGCTCGTACCAGTTGGATCGCTGCAGTTCACGTGACTCCATGCCTCATAATAACTTCATCTGAACACAGGCGGAACTTCTCAAGGATCGGGACAATTTCTGCCTTTCATCGACTTGCTTCACATAAACGTGAACTCTGTTGCTGCTTCACATAGCAAACTTAATATGAGCTTGTTATTGTCTACATCCTGACTTAACATAGAAGATGTGATAAAGTGTAAAATTCTCATTGACTGCAACTACCTCAGTATTTATTAAAAAACATTTTGTACTTGAAAACAGTCTAAAGTTTTTTTTGTTCTCCCTTTGGAAACACGTAATTCAGAGAGATCCACAAAATTTGCATTTGCATTTGGGAAAACTGTCCGTGTGAAAGTGGTGCCTTTGGAACTTTGTTTGGGTGCTTAGAAGTTATTTTCCTTCCCCCACAGTTTCACATCCCCCCATGCTGATTAGCACAATAAAACCAGGGAGCATTCAGGAGACTGTGGTCCTAAAGAATGATGGGGGTGAGGGGGGGGATGCCATAAAGCCAAACACTAAAAACAATGGAGGGTTTGTTGCTCCTCAAGTATTACTATGATAGTGAGTTGGAGTACACATTTTTTCACCTTAAGAGCATTCAATTATTGTTGCGTCATTAATAAAATGCAAAAAAACAGTATTGTTTAATTAAGTAAATATAGGCAGTTATGACATGAATAATTAAAAGTTTCATGTAACTGTCGTGCAGGGATTCACCAGTAGCTGTGTTTGTTTTGGGGGAAGGGGTAATAGCCCAGAAAGGGGGGGGAGAGGAATTCAGTAGGGGGTGTAGGGCTGTGTGAGGCCTCAACTGAGAGCTTATTCTTCCGGCTGAAACCGGAATGCCGTCTGTGTACGGAGACCTAGATGAGACTGGTCATGGCTGTGAAAGTGCAAGCGTCATACACATTACACACAGACTGGTTTCTCTCACCAACTCATCTGTAAAGAGGAATTGCTGAATTTTACTACATTGTGAATATCAGCCACGGGAAATGTAACCTAGTTCTGATTTATTTTGTTTATTAAGACCTAGGGGTCATTTGTATTTGCATATGTTCAAAAATATTAAAGCCTGTGCACCGTCTATAACACTAAGGCCGGCGTATCGCCCAGGTAGAAATTATGAAGAGGCAATGTGGGAAAAGCAGGATAAGCTCAAAGCTGAGCTGCCAGAGTGACCTGAATTCATCATCAACCACTCACAATGTAAATATAGTCACCTGCCTATAAAATAATGGCTGAAGTCATTTTGTGTCTAAATTATTTTTTGCAATTAAAAGGAGGTGGTGTTTTTTTTTTTTCTTTCAAAAAATGACTTCAGCCATTATTTTAGTTAGGTGACTATATGCAAACATATACAAAAATTGCTGTTATCAATTTTCTGAATGATGCACAGTCTGCAATGTATCACATTAAACCAATTTATTGAATTTAATAATTGTTAAAGATAAAGTGGGCATCCACTCAGCTGTGGATAAAAAAGCAGGGCTTATGGCGCATGCCTCAGCTGATGCATTGATTTCCTCACTGGATGACAAATGGTTCCCACCCACTCAGACCATTTCGTCTGTCTCTTTTCAGACGCAGACAGTAGAAAAGCAACTACATTACATTCATGGGTATGTGCAGTGCTTGTCTACAACACTGACATACATTTCTTAATCTCGTTTTTAACATGGCTGCTTATTCATACCCATCAGTTCCCTTTTTTAAAACACCAGTACTTCTAGAATAGCCATATCACAATTGAACAATTTCAATAAATTCTCTAATTATTATTATTTTTTTTACCCAACATAATAGTTTTCAAAAAGAGTATAAACAGTATACCTAGCATAGGTTTGCAGAGGCAGTCTATTTCATGTTATTTATAAATGGGAACATCTGAAGTGAAATGTTTGATTTTGATATTCAATATTCTACAGCTGGAATATTGATGACGTTCCGATTTGTCAGTCTACATAAAAATAGACCAGTGTTCATCTTAAACGTAACATAGCATGATAAGAGCCATCACTGTCAAAATTATTTCGGTAACTTCAGTGAAGTACTAAGCATGCATTTACTCACATCGACGCATAAAAACACTGAGTAAAATAAGACAATAGGGGGAAAAAAAAGGCAAAGGCAGGTGCATTCTCTCTGGATTTTATTCTTTAGGAAGAGATCTGTTTGGAATTACAAAATGCACTGGTAGAAATAGCGGTGAGACTGGCCGAGAGTGAGAAAGGTTAGAGAGTGTGAGAGATAAGAGTTAGAGAGGGAGGGGGGGAAAAAACAGAGTACGTTAGTGAAGGATCAAAGGTCCAACAGCCAGTTAGAACAAGCACATCAACAGATTTGGCTAGCTCCTGCACCCCTTGATCCTCACATGAGTAGATAGGAGAATACACCGTCTTCAGAACTGTGTTATTTATTCTCTCTTTTTCATTAAAAACAGTTATTTTTTTATTTTATTTTTTGCGGTGTCCTGAACTTGGATGTGTTGTGTCTCAACCCCATAAATGAAGAAAAGAAACAAGACTTTGACTCTTACCAAAGTCTCTTCAGTGTTTTCATTTTTTTTTTTTACTTTTTGTCTTTTTTGTTTTCAAAAATAGAAGAAAAAAAGAAACATTGCTTTTTTTTTTTTTTTTAAAAACATCTATCTATTTATATATCTTTTTTTTCTTATTTCTCTGAATTAATTAATGTGCTTTTTCTTTTCTGTCCTGAAGATGACTTTTAACCCACGGTGTGGCATGCACATAGCACATGCATTTCTGGAACTAGATTTTTTTTTTTTTCTTTTTTGATATCTTTTATACTTAAAAAAAAATCAATCAAACAAACAAAAAATACGTTTTTCCTCCCCATTGCGACTTTACATTGCTTTTTGAAGAACTCGTGTGGTTAATCAGCGTGTTAGTGGA
Organism: Xiphophorus hellerii; assembly: GCF_003331165.1. Lineage (NCBI taxonomy): Eukaryota > Metazoa > Chordata > Actinopteri > Cyprinodontiformes > Poeciliidae > Xiphophorus > Xiphophorus hellerii. Next base: position 15,618,608 of record NC_045687.1, on the reverse strand, counting down.
TTTTACTGCAGCATATACACAAAGATGGAAAAGTGAATGCTCAGGTTTTGCACGTCTCATTCAAAGGTTTGACTGACAGCACACACGCTCACAAACACGGATAATCGCAAACTGTCACAATGATATGACAGACATGTTCAGAACTTGGAAAAAAGGATTTCTGCTGACAAAGCATAGAAAACAAAAGCAAGCACAAGAAATAAAACTTCAGTGATCCCAAACACATTCACCCGTGTACACACATACTAGCAAAAAGCTCACTTCCACACACCACAACCAGGAGCTACATACCTAGTTGCTTTCTGATTTTTATTATTTTTTTGTCTTCAGTGTAGTGATGTGAAAAGTACTTGTTCGTGACATCCCACTAAGGCTGGAAAGACACTAATAGGCAGTTTTTATTTTTCATTTCTGTTTTTGTTTTTGATGCATTCTCTGGTCAACGTGTGATAGGCCTCCAGGTTAAAAACGTTGGTCAACTTAAAAACAATAAACGGGAAAACAACAGTGCTCTGGGGCTGACAGCGGTGTGCGTTGGTGACCGGGGTTGTTTTGAGGCACACAGAGAAACACGCCGACAAGGAATCGGAAGCCACACGGGAGCATAACACTCAGAACCCAGGTGATTTCCAGAATATCAGCAAAAGCCCAAAACGTCATTTCTCCAACCCGTCTGAACTTTGCTACAGTGTAGTTCACTCACCTGCTGACAAGGTGAGCGCTGATGAGGTGGCCTGGAGGTGAGAGAAAATGCTACAGGCACAACGCTCCCTCAAACGTAATTGAATTTTACTGTCTTATGGCACCCCCTGGAGGTCGCCAGCGGTGTCAAACATTTTGGATTTATCACCTGCCTGAGAGAGCTAACAACACCTGACTGCAGACACAGAAACTGGCAGAGTTCTGCTGACGGGTGGGATCAGCTTCAAGATAAAAACATGGTTTTATAAAGATTTCAGACATATAAAACAGAAAGTTATTATTTTCTTTATCTTATTTATTACAACAGCCCCACCCTTCTTTTGCTATGCATTGGGAAACTGGTTTTCAAGTGGAAATATCTGGACAGTTAGTGTGGACCTTAACAAAGCAACTCTTTTTGAAAACATAAATTTGTAAAGGGAGTGGTATCAATAAATTTTGTAATTTGAATGCTTTATAAGCGTCACACATTTTAATATTCTTTAACTGCATACCTTTTTAGACAACACAACCTCATAATCATTTACATTTATATGAATTGTCCAAAAGACTAGGTTGTCTTTGTACATTGTAAGGCAAAGCTGATGTATTTATATATTTAACATAAATATAATAGATTACTAATCAGAGGAGATGTGATTAAGCAATAATTTGCATTTTGTTATGTTTTTATATTAATCTCAAGAGTTGTTATTATCACTGCTGCAGACAGTTGAGTGGTAAGACAGGATTAATGGATAATTAACACATAACTATGTCCAAAAATACTGGCAGTAATCTTTCAAAATACTGTCATAATAAATTGATACATTTCTAATATCAGTCCTGCAAAGACACCTCTGTTGTGTATTTGTGAATCTTTATTAGACATAAAACTGAAAGTTTGCATTCATTTTGTGCACATCTTGGAGCGATTTGCCATTTGAAAATGTTTAAGCTTGCTGAAGAATAAAGGGGACAGAATTACAAAACTACATTACCTTCCTTGTTCTAAGACCACGCTTTAGATCTCCTGTTCAGAATAACAGTTTCTAATAGAAACAACCTTCAGATTTTGCATCTAAAGGTGGCATACAATGATGTTAGTAGCCTTTTGAGAATTTTTTGAGGTACCCATTATTTTTGTCTTTTCAGTAAATAAAATACATACATAAATAAATGGATGAATAAAACAGTAATGTTGAAAATCTATAAAAATCCCCCTTAAAATGAAAACATTACATGCTCTTATCCATTTTCCCCAATCTTGCTTTTTTTTTAGTAAAATGTTTAATGGTGCTGAACAATTTACACAGCCTCATCCCTTGTTTTAAATTAGGCTCACCTCAGGCAAAGGTGTGGATTAGATTATTCGGCATGTTCCCACTCTAGATATTATCCGTCCGACTACCACTGAATCTGCATACCCCCAGAGCTCCTTGAGATTCTGTGTCTGTCACTAGAGCCATCTCGAAAGAGGGGCCAAGCAAACATCCTTCTCCCACAGCATGTCTGAGTGTTAGAGGTCCACCAAAGGGTTGGAAAAAGGATTACCTGAGCTCCAAAAAAAAAAAAAAAAACAAAACAAAACACAGAGCATCCATCTCATTCTCACAATCACTAATCAAATACAAGCAATTACATTAGCAGTTTATCCAACATTTCCCTCGGAGACGAAGAAAAACAAAGATGAAGAGTTTCTCTCCTTTCTGTGCCTTTCTATTGGTCTCTTTCTCTCTGATACCTCTGTTTGAACCCCAAACCCTGGAAGACTTTAAGATTTGAGTTACTGATTTGTCTGACTTTTCACCACCACTGAACCCACGTTACAAATAACCTAAAAAAAAAAAAAATCAATCCATGTTAAGTTTACCCTGCTACCCATTATATCATAACGGCATGATGACGTTTGTTACAAAAAAGTTACTTTCACTAAAAATATGTGCAATTCCAGCTGTATCAGTGGCAGGCATTTGGCACAGAACGGACAGTTGACAAGCAAGCAAAACTCCCACCCCTCCCACCACACCCACCCGCAGATAAACATACACTAACTATCCGATTTCCCTTGTAGCCCTCTGTCGTTTGATTTTTATTGAAAATGAAGGTACGGCAAGAGGAATGTCATTCAGAGCACAAAGAGAGAAACAGAAAGTATTTTTCAGTAAAAAAGAGAGAAACCCTACAGACCACAACGGAAAGGAGGAGAGACCCCCGTCCTTCCAAACAGACAGTAGATTCTCATTGTTTGTATCATTAGTATTCTTTTGTAGCATTCATGCAGGATTCCATAAAGTGTTACAACTCCGCAAGTCTTAAAAAAACGAAGCTGTGTGGGGTGCAACAGAAGATTCAAGCTTCGATGTTCTGAAGAAGAAGAAGAAGAAGAGGAGGAGGAGGAAGAATAAGAAGCAGCCGCAGGAGTAGAACAAGAAATACTGCAGAAAACAGTTATTTGTTTTTTGTTGATGAAATCCTTCCTCGTTTTTTTTCTTGGTCATGGGATGAGGTTGGATAAAGTTTTTTTTTTTCTGTCTCTGAGAGGAGTGTGTTAAATATTCCCAACACACCCATCCGGTCCTCTGGCTTTTTTTGACAGAGAGACGTTTCACCACCCCTGCAACACTTCCCAACTCTCCCACCCACTTAGCCTTCTTACCATTTACAGGCAGAGGGCTTGTTGTCAGATTTAAAAACACAGATGATAAAACTCATCAATATTTCATTGGTGGCTGGGAGGGTTGGATTAGACTATTTTTGCAGCTAACTCAATAGTTAGCCTCAAGAAAACATTATAAAAGGAAAATAAAAGGTTGTTCCTTTTGCTCTGACTTTAAAGTGTCTTTTATCGAGTCGCAACTCTTGACATCTTGTAAGTGGCTATAGCTCATTGCCAGAGGCATAAATTAAGACACAAAGAGTAGTGTCTATCATTTCTCCTCCCATCTTAAAAAGAACTTAAATCTGAGCTTGGTCTCTTTTGGCATCAAGAGATGATCAACAATGCAAGCAGAACACAAAAGTTGTTGCTTCTTGTTTCTCCAGACTCAACCTTTGCCTTCTCGCTATGTCTATTTTACGCTGATAATCTTTTCATCCCGTGAAGCGTCCACGTGGCACCCCGAGAAGTTGGGGTGACTAAAACTAATAACCAGATGAAAAAGAAAGGTTGTGGTTTCCCTTGGCAGTCACTGCTCTGGCTAGGAGCTCTCTTTTTTTTTCGAGTCTATTGATTATACATCCCTCCCCGTCCCCGGGGGCTAGCACCAATCGTCTTCCTCCCTGTCACCATAGGGTTCGTGCAGTCCCTTGCGGGGACCCCTCGGATGCCCAGCCGGAGGAGGAACCTTGTGAGGCCCAGTGTGTGGAGGTCCATGGAGGTGTGTGGAAGGGGATGACGATCGGTAGCCATTTGGTAGGCGGCGCTGGGCAGCAGGCTGAACCTGGTTCTGCACAGGCCCAGTCAGGGCAGTGGTGGGAGGAATCGCGTGGCTGACAGTTCTGGGTGAGGTGCGAGTGGGCTGCGGGTGGGGGTTGTTCACCGGATGAGGCTGTGAAGGAGGAAGGGGGTGGGGGTTGTGAGGCTGTGGTTGTGTGGGAGGAGGCAGAGGGTGGTTAGCGTGGGGGTGAGGGTTTCCACTCTGCATGGCACTTGGCTCGTAGGCGGGTGGTTCATGGTGTGGATCATAGTCCTGGTACTCCTGATTGTAGAAGCAGCCTTCCCCTTCCATGGAACCGCCTCCTCCACCTGAGTCACCCCAGCGTAGTGGGGGATGATGACTCTGGCGGGGTGTGCCATGGTGGGCCATTGGGACTCCAGCTGGGGGTGGACCCTGCCCTTGAAGAGGCTCTGGAGAAAAGTGGTGGGGACCTGGGGCTGGGGGTCTGCCCTGCGGTCCCCCAGGAGGAGTGGGCATGGACTTACGGACTACAGGGGAGTACGTGACATGGGGTCGGGGTGTGGCAGGGGTCTGAGGCAACTGTCGGCGACCTCTCCGTGGTGTACTGGTTCCCGAGGTCGATGGAACTGGACTTCCGCTGACTGAACTACTGCCCTACACAAAAAGTGAAATAAAGCAAATAAAAAAAACGAACCACAAATTCAAAGACACAACATGTAGAACAAAGCAGAAGATGAAGACAGAGGATAAAACAAACAGAGAAGGAGTAAGAGGGATGCAAGAAAGACAGAGGAAGCCAAATAGAGAAGCAAGGGAAGACAAGAACAAGATTTAAGAGCAACAACAAGAAGAAAAGCCCTGATCATGATGTTTGTGGAAGAAAAAAATAAATAAAGGCATCAAAGAGCAGCAGAGCAGTGGATAAACAGGAGTAGAAGATGTGAATATAAGAGATGAGATTCCAAACAGCACCATACAAAGAGAAGCAAAGATGTCATGCAGAGGAAAGAAAAAAAAAGACGACAGAAGAAAAAAAAGTTAAAGGGTTGATTTGCAGACCAGCAAACACAGCAGAGTGTAAGTATTGAGAATAAAAACAGAAAACATATTTTGTTCACTAGAATTAACTTTGTTGTATTTATCCACTGTATAAAGACCTACAAGGCCATTTTTCAAGAAAAGCAACATTTAGTGGTGGGATGTGATAAGACAGTAGCAAGATAAGAATATTAGGCAGCTGGTCACAGCATCAAGGTAGTCAAATATACATTTTCATTAGAGAAGCACTGAGAAATTAGTTGAGAATCCAATCATTTTAAGCTTGATAGGCACCATGCTTAATCTAAAATGGTTTCCTGTGCATTTCAGTAGGACAACAATTTAAGGACAACTCTGCGTTGCACAGCTTTCATTCAGCTTGCAGATAGATAACAGTGTTGGTAGAATAGGACGTCCCAATTTTGGGAGGACAAAACTTATTAGATAGATGCATCTCTAATTTTAATGAGTATTTGCTGGATTGTTGGAGACATACTGACTTCATCAAACATACATGCCTCAATAATATATTTTGCATTATTATTGTCACAATAATGCATCAGTTTATGTGAATGTAGTAGTACATAAAAACATTAAAAACTTTTTTTGTGACATTTTCAAGACAAAATCGCCTCTGATTTAATAGCAGCATAACTGACAAACTTTTTTTTTGGTCTCAGTCAATCTTTTATCAAGTAGATAGTATCCTTCTGGAAAGGATATGATTTACAGGACATCTATGTATCTTGGGTCTTTTTATCATTTGATAATATATAAGGTAGCTGCCATCAAATTAGAAACACTGAAATTCATAGCACACAAATATCAAATCAGTGGCTTTACATGCAGGAACTAAATGACCCTGGAGCCCACCTGTCTGTGCGGAACGTTCTCACGGCCCTCGCTGGGTGATCGCGACCAGCGCCGTTCCCGGTCTCTATCCCTCTCCCGGTCATGCTCCCTGTCCCGGGAGTGTCTGTGTCCATATTCGCCACCGCGTTCTGGCACGTAGCGTTCCTTGTCCACGGAGCCGTGGTGGTGGTGATGATGGTGGTGGTGCTTACGGTCTTTGGATCGACCCCGGTCTCGGTCGCGGTCCTTCTCTTTCGATGTGAGGTCACCAGACTGTGTGGTCGTGCTCAGGTCTGTGCCCGGGCAACATGTTGGATTTATTATCAGTGTGTTAAAAACACATGATTTAGTTTACAAATCAAATCTTTGTATCACCTAAAAGCAACAGATGTAAATGTACTTGTTTTATTTTCCCTGACCTGTGTCAATTTCACTGTAGCGACAGAGGGACCTCTCAGACGCTCGATGACTGCGATCCTTTCGCCGGTGTCCGTGTCTGGAAGCTCTCCCCTCCTCGGGTATTGAACACTCCATGTGGTAATCATCTCCTTTGTCTCTGTGTCCTCGCCCAGACCTGCTGTGGCCCAGAGATGAGGCGGACCGCTTCATTGGACTGTTGTCACTGATGGTCTAAGAAAGAAAGAGAGCCCACCAAGAGATGAAGAGAAAGTTTCTTGTAACCGTCAAGATGGCGTTTTTGTTTGTATGCTAAATTTTTATGCAATCCCCTTAGAATTTCTTAAAAACTCATCTAAACTTAAAGACTATTGCAATTGCTAGTGCCACAAGCATGCTCTCTCAAAATCCACTTTATGGCAAATGAAATTCATAGGGTAGGGATCTGCAAAGCAGCCTATTGGGCAGGTTTGATCTAAACCCTGAGATGTTGTGATTCCTGCCATCTAGAAAAATACCTAACACAATATTAAATACTGAAAAGAGAAACCTGATAAAATTGTGAGCATCTATTAATAATAACATGTTTTTGCTAGCAGCACTACAATATTTCTATCATCTTCACTGCATCGGTGAGAAAGTAGTTTCTTTAAAAATAGTGTCACGGACATCATCAGGTTTCTGGTTCATTTTACAGGAAGATATTCCAGACAAAAAAAAAACAAAAAAAAACTGTCAGGCACTGAAGCTATGTTCTTCATATATAGCTACAGTGTGCGACAGATACGTCCTTTACAAGGTAAAGGACTCAGTTCAATTAGGATTTTTGTCTTTTCTGCAGATTCAGAAACGTCTGAAGAAGAGGCATTGGGTGGAAATAAATGGTTACTTACTATAAATTGCAGTCCCCTATTTCATAAAAAAACAAGCAACAAATAACACAAGAATTACAATAAGAGGAGATTTGGCAAACAGCCATGCCTTTCATGCTTCTTTGATTTGCTTAAAAAAAATAAAAAAATACAAATTGAAGACTCATTACAACTTGCAATACTTCCCCATCTTCACTCAGAATTGCCCTGAGCATGGCACATTCCAGATGGCAAATTAATTTTCTGTTTCTATGTCACATGTGCTTTCCCAAAGTCATGCCTACACTGGAGTTGTTTCAGTTCATCTGATGGACGTTTTTGTTTGAGGAAGGAGTGCCTAAGCAGCGCATTTGGCTGAAAACTATGATCATCTTACCTTGGAACTAGGTAAGATGATCAGCAAAGCTGACCTAAATTTGAGTTCTAGACAGCAAAATATGTCAGCAGAATATAGTACTTTTAACAACTTAAATTCCTTTGTTCTAATTGTCCTTAAATTTCATACTCTATCCCTCTCAAGCAAACATGCATACACATTTTTGTTTGAGACATTTCTTTTCCTCAAGTTTCTTGCATGCAGGTTGAGCAATGCTGAGTGCAGACTAGGGTACAAACGGGGGAACCGTCAACATCGTTACAGTTAAGCAGACAGGTTTGAGGACACACAGCAACAAAGCAGTGGCAGCAGCTGAGCAAAGAGAGACAGAGTCATAAGATCCAGAGAAAGTAGTTTGAAATATAGCTAAAGAGAGGGGTCAGGCAAACTTCTGCCCAATTCCAAACTTCAAACTGTAAAGTACTACTACTTTACTACTACTTCTACCAGTTTGGAAACTGGGCTGGCGTAATATTTCATGCTTTTATAACTCCCTCTCAGATAACCTTCCCATATAATAATGCATGATAGACACAACATGAAGACATCACATATAAGGGAGGGGAGGGGGGGAATCAACGAAGAGACTGAGAATGATTGAGAGGAACGAACAACAGAAGACAGGGTACATACACTGAGGTTACTGCCACGGTGCTTCCCTTTCCTCCGCTGCTGGATGAGCACAAAGAAAACACGCGCACACACACACACAGAGCCACAAATACACCAGAGGTATGGTCACACACGGAGCAAACCCACAAAACCAAGAGAGGGGCAAGGGGACGATTAAAGGAAAGAAGGACAGTTGGAAACATGAGACAGGATACACCAAAAAACAAGTAAAAACAAAGGGATGTTAGTGGGGAAGATTCAGCACAGACAAAGATGGAGTGCCACCATGAAGAAAAGAGACAGACACAGAAAGAGAAGGAGGGAAAGATTAGACACCAAAGCAGCAGAGATGGTGAAAGAAACAACACTTAAAACAAACACTGGGAGTGGTATCCACCACAACAGTGCCTCAGCGACACTCAAATTGTCACTAAGGTGCAGTTTTGATTGGCTAAATAGAATTTGTTTGCCTGACTTCCTTTAAGTTTGTTAGAAAGCCTAATCTCAATTTATCATGTCAGGCAAATATAGAGTACTTTGCAAAAATATTGGCACAATTTTTTCCCCTAATAATCACAAACGTGACAATGTTTTATTGGAATATTATGTGACAGACCAACACAAAGAGGCTACCAAATTGTGAAGTGGACGGGAAAGGATCTGAAGTATCATTTCCATAAAGTTCCATACATTTTAATTTAAGCCAAGGACAAGCTATATGATTTATGGCCCAATTTTACCTCCAAAAATACAGATATCTGAACAACCAAGACAAAAACAAGAGTCTGTCTGAAGTCTGAATATATCTTTTATTACCACGACCTACCAGCATGTCTGTTTCTTGAAAGAGTCACACTCACAAGAATTTCCATGAGAGCTCGATACGTTCAGTTGGCTTTAGTTCTTTTTCAAAATCCTGCAGTGAGTGATTCCTCAGCAGGAAAACTTGTTAAGCATGAGATCCTCAGTTTTTCAGTCGAGGAAACAAAAACCAGTCCTGTTAGGGTGAACTCGTAATTTTTTCAAAATCTGTGACGAGTGTGAAAATCTTGTACGTAATGTTTTGGAATCACCCATCCAGACAACTGAGTGGAAACTGAGCTAAGGATTAGGGTGATGACAAGGAGGCCTGCAGACCTCAAAGCCAGGGAGCTAATGTGCCACTTTTTAATGAAATGTAAATAAAAACATGCACATTATTTCTTTTGAATTAAATCCAATTACATTGTTTTATCAATGTAAATGGTAAAACATTCACATAGTTTGAGGCTAGATTTCTGGACATGAAATCTTGTCTCATGTCATGTCCAGAATTATGGGCTTATTCGGCTTCTGTGAGTAAACACCTTGTAGAATCATCTTCTACTGCAAATATTTACCAGCTTTACAGACCTAGAAGCTACAGTGTTTGCAAAATCTTCTTTGCAAGAACCTTAAACTCAGTCAGATCCAAGGAACCTGTCTGGGAACAGCAGACAGGTTTCCCAACAGTTCTGACCAGATTCCCTGTCCCCGCTGGAGAATCACGTCCCCAAAGCATGATGCTGACACCACTATGCAGGAGTTTAGCTTTGTTTCAGCAATAGCTTTACTTCTGTCAGGTTTCACAATAGAGGTCTTTATTAACACTTTCTCCCAATTCAGCTGTAAACCTCTGCAGACGACAGATTAGAACCAATGGATTTCATTTAGACATATCTAACTGAAGTTGAACTTAATGCACTTTCCACACTTTTCAGGTAATAATTTTAACTATGGAGAGTTTTTTCACTTCATCTTTCACATAAAATCCCAACATAAACACTAAGTTGTGGTTCTAACGTGAGAAAATGTTAAAAAATGAAAGAAAGTGCTATGGATATTTTGCAAAGCACCATATTTCTGCATAAGCAATCAAAGATGCACTTCAGTTTTGGTTCTTGAGTGCCTGAAGGAACAAAAACAACCGCACATTGGCGACCACAGCGATGACAGTGGGCAAAACACCCACAAGTATGAATCTGCCTTCACAAATATTTACACTTTGATTTCAAATAGCAGCACACAGCAAAGCAGCAGGACCGACGTGACTCCAAGGGCACACAGAACAGTGAGATCACAGAAAACCTGCAAAGCACACACATGCACAACACACACCTGCACACCCCCCACACATGTTTAACCACACAGCATTATGCCTCTATTCCTAACAGTGAGTAATAAACCATTGCCTGTAGGGAAGAAACAATTTAATAAAACACAACTAAAAAAATAAGTAATTCTTTAGGTAGGGGGCCTAACAATTAGGCATAGAAGGACTAAATAAAAAGTTGGGCTAGGGGACCGTGTACGTGTTCAAAAAGGTTTTTTGTGTGGATGACAACCAGAGCACTCACTGATACATGAATGATGACAAAATGGATGATAGTGTGAGATAAAAAAACAAGTAAATCATGATTAAATACCATCATGCAGGTGAAAGTATAAACTGACAGTAAGAGGTCTGATTTTGACTTGCTAAGCAGAATTCTAGCAAGTAGGCAGCATCTGGTAAAACATTTCTATGTTTTAGCATATCCATGTTTTAGCCAGACAAATATCTTAATGGACAGGGATTTTCATGACAGTTAAGACACACTGATTGTTTCTGATTAAACGTGAATGTAAAACAGAAACCAGCAATTGCAGCAATTTGTCCAACGCTGTCTTAACATGTCCCCAGAATTTCTTCAGACTGGAACGTCAGGAGCAATTTTGTACTCAGACCTTGTAAGATGTAGTGGTGCTAAATAAAAGCAGGTGAGGCACGCACATGATGGGGGAGAAAATACAAAGACAGTGGAGAGGTGGGGATGCTGCTCACTTGGTTGTCGCCTGGGAGGCGGGGCATGGAAGCGGCCCTGCCGTGGCCTTCCATTGGCGGAAATTGCTCAGTATCCGAGATACCATCCTGCCCCATCTCTCTCATCTCTACCGTCTGTAAACAGAGCAGGAGAGCAGGAGATGGTGTGACTGGCTGCCATGATAGCTAACAGGGAGTAGGGGAACAGTTGGAAAATGTCTGGTACAGTAGAGAGCTTAAGGGTGGGAGAATTTGGAAAGCGTATGTACTGGAGCAGACTGCCACAGCGATTGAAATTTAAACACGGAATGACAGGAAGTACACTCCAAACAAAAGCTGCCATCAACTCAACTGAGTGGACAATGGGAGGAGATTTTTTCCTTGTTGAAAGGCTTTAATGACAAATAGCAGGAATGGATTTGAGGAGAAAGGCATGTGCAGCCCAAGGGACTTATGAGACAAACAACAATAAAGTTATCCAGACGCAATAGTGACACACTGCAGGCAGCAAAGAAAGTTGTGAAGAAAATGACAACTGCTGTTAAAGGTTAGTTTGCACACAAAGCAGTTAATGCCCAATTAAGCATCTTGTTTTTGTTGTCACAAGGCAAATTTGTCAACAATGTTGATGTGGGTTGATGTGATATTCTAGTTTTTAAAAAAATATATATCAAAATCTGACTTGCAGGAACGGTTGAACTATACATGTGTCAGTTGAAACCGTTTCAGACCTTAGTCAGTATAGAGGGATTGCTAAATCTGATGCAGACGCCACTGATTAGATCTAGGAGCACAACAAACATGAACATGAGTCACTTTGAAGACAAACACAAGATTGATGCATGTAGTTGTGTGCTTCCGGGAAGATACAGAAAGATTTTGAAAAACAATACAACTGACGAGAAAGACTTTGAGGATGAGACAGTTAAAAAAAATTTAAGTTTGGTGCAAATAAGATCATAGTTGGAAATGATTTAGCAAGGACAAAAAGCAAGTAAGAATGGTCTAGCAAGAACTGTCAACCCCTCTGTACCAAGGTAGCTTTGTTTTATACAGTAGAAAAATAACAACAGAAATAGGAAACTAAGGGAAACTAACATTCATGTATGGAACAAAGGATATTTCATATTACCTCAATTATAGGTTTGGTTTAGTTTCAGATTTAAATAAATACAGCAACAGTTAATGAAATCAATCCATTTAAGAATAGAAAATTACATAAAAAAACATTTTAAATATTATTTACAAAAGGACTAACATGCCTAATCGAAGTGCATATTTCAATTTACTGAGATGTACCTGCACTATACCTTCACTAAAATTTCCTTGAGGTTGAGGCTATTTCAGAAGATTTATATTAGTCTACTTCATCAATTTCAAAACAACTTTAGATTTTTGTTTGGGATCTCTGTGTCAATTTTGAGGTGATGCTCTGTTTGCATTATTTCACTCTGTACATTGTACAATACCACCAGTACCGAAAAAAGCCCTAACTGCAGGTACAGTGTGCGGAAACTTGAAACAGTGACACTTCCTATCGCTGTGTAGCAAAGGATGCATCTGCAGCTAAAAAAGGGTTGAGCTGTTTATGACTTTTTGGATTAACCGATAAATAATTGCATTGCAAAAGGCGCTCAACGGGAGAAACTTTGCCAATGGAGGAGTTCTGGGTAGAACATATTTACAGTCTGGTGTTTTACTATATTAATGCAAAATGTATATACTGTATGTTTTGCACAGTTTTGGCCTAATACCTGCTCTAAGTGTGTTGTTTTTGTAGCAGATATTCAGTCTGCATACGTCAGTAAATGATTAAACTACATTAGTTGGAGATTATTTAAATAATCAATTCATCACGTTTCAGACCTATATGACCAATTTCTACAGTCTGTTATTGTCCATGTTTGTTGAGGCAGTGCAAATTGTAGCCCCAGCTTCTTCTTCTGAGCAGTAGCACCATTTGCTATGGGTTTCTGCTGCTGTAACTCATCTGCTTCAAGGTTCTACTTCGACCCATTTTCTTCTGACAACAAGGTATTTTGTTTTAGACACAACTGCCGTTAGCTGGTTATTATTTATTTTCTGGACTATGAAATGATTGTGCTTTAAAATACTGTGAGATCAGCAGATTTTTCAGACCAGACAATCTATCATCAGCAATCATGATTTCAAGTCAATTACGTAAATCCCTTTCCTTCCCCATTCTGACAATTGTTATCTAATCAAATGACTGGTGAGTGTATGAATAGATTTAAACTTGTTAAAAAAGAAGTGTCAATAATTTCAAACTCATGCACTGAGTTTTTATTTCTGGGAAAATGGTTCAAACCTCATTAGAAACCAAACATCAATATGACATTCATGTCCATGGCGACTTCTAACTGAGAGTTCATCAAAATGTTACATACTCACTGACTCAAACTTGCACTTGATGAGGACGCATGATAACTATGTAGTGTTGTGCATTGCACTAAAGGTTTTCTAGGGTATGTCTTTTAAAACCGTCTACCTGTGAGTTGGTCATGCTTCCTAGGCCATCCTCAGAGTGCCCTTCAGGGCTCCAGCTGCCAACCTTCTGGGACATCTCCTTGGCACGAGCCGTCACCCATGACTGGCTCTCTGGGATCCCGCCCTCCACCGGCCTGTGACACCCACAGAAACACATCTTCCTGCTTTGATTTTCTTTAAAAAACTAACAGTGCGTCAAAAGGACTATTAACTCACAAGCTGTTGCCAGTATCTGTTGTCTCAGGCGGAGGCAAGGCGTTGTTGAGTCCTGGACCCCCATCCTGGGAGGGGGTTGGTGGCTCCACGCGCTGAAACAGTAATGGCGTTCGGTTCTGTTTGAGATATACAACATGGCCATCGCCAGCTATCAGGCAGACTGACAGGGAAATGCAGGGAAAAGGTGCAGAGCAGGAATATAAAGGAGGCAGTTGCCTAAAGCAAGGCCAGGCAAACAAAACCATGGGATCAAAGTAAAAAAGAGTAACTCTGGAACAAGTGATGCCCCACAGCTAGGTCAAGAAAGAAAAGAGAGAACATCGAGGAAGTTAAGCAACAGAGTGCTCTGTAAAGGTATAGAAGAAAGAAGAATTCACTACTGAAACCAGAGATTGACTAAAGAAAATAATCAGGGACCCTCTAGGGCAGTCATGTCCATTTCCAGTTGATAAGGGCCGGTGTCATAGTTTGAAGCAAGTTTTAAATTTGTCTCTGCTTCGACAGCCCGGATTTAAATGTTGTATCTCTTCCTCATAATGCCATCAAGTTTTAAAGCCCCTGTTAATAACCCACCAGTTCACATCAGGTCAGGTTTGAAGCAGAGACACACCTAAAAATTGCAGAAAGCCAGCCCTCGAACTCTTCAAAAGGATTTTGGGTTTCTTCTGAGAATCAGGTAATGATGAACATGGACAGAAGAGGCTAAACAAGATGCAACATGCTTCTGGATTAGTGGATGTAAGACTATAATTAAGGGAGCGATAAATTAGGGAAGATGATAAAGAAAAAAGTCAAATATGAAGTGCTACCTTTTTTGCCATTTATTTATTAGTAATCTTCTAAAGTTGTAAGATGATTGACAAAACGTATTTCACCTTGTTTCATATTTTTGTGCAAATTTATGAAAAAAAAAAAAAATCCATAAGAAGCTAAAATATTATTTTGAAACATCCAAGCTGTCTTGTTTATCCAATATTAAACCAAATGTAATTATGACAATAATTATGTACAAAATGTCCTTTAAAAATGAATTACTAGGATCCAAGTTTACAACTATAGCAACCTTGACTTATACAGTAGTTACTGTCTAGGTATTATGTAACGCATTTTACCAATTAGCATCAACCTTTTTATGTCTCCCATCACAACATACTTTAAGTTGACGGCTACTACCTCTTCATCTGTGCAGTTCAAGAGGGAGAAACGGTGAGTACAAACTTCGGCTTGGAGTTGACGTAATGTACAGTACAGACCAAAAGTTTGGACACAACTGTGTGTCCAAACTTTTGGTCTGTACTGTACGTAGCGAATGTCATCGTCATAGTGCTATTGATTATTTATAATTCTTGAAAAATTCTTAAGTAAACAAATTAAAATATGTCTGTAGTTAAAAAGTTAATGGCATGGGCAACTATGATCAGAAGGATTCCACATTTTTATTATTAAACTTCAATCTGTCTTAAGCGACAACAATTTTTCTTTTATTTCAGCATTTTATATTGTTATAAGTTTCACTCTCCACTTTAATAATGCAATGTAATTCTATTAAGGACCAGTAGGAGATCAAGAGGTAGAGCTGGTGCTCCTGACATCATGTTGCATGGGTCACATGAGGTGGAGACAGTCTGATAGTGTGTCATTTTGGTGAGAAGAATAAATATTAAAGTCAATGAATGAATGAGGGGAATTGTGAGGGGTTGGAGTCAAAGGGATAAAAATGAGGTAACAAATGCACCTAATGGTCATATTACTACATGCAGTTAATATGTGAAGCAGGCAAATATTGCTAATACAGTAACATAATCCTGTCAAGAAGTAAAACATTTCCACTCAGAAAATAGGCCCTCTAATGTTTCCAAACACCTTCAGAGGAACAATTATTAAATACAATAGCCATCATGTAGAGAGTGGTCACTCCACTTCCTTGACAAGTGTTTGAGTGCTGAGTTTAAGGGTAAAGGAGAATGCTTTTATGCAGTGCAAAACAGTCCAAGGTTAGGTAAGCAGATGCAATATCTTTGCAGGCAGTCAATATGGGAAAGATAATAGGGATTTTTTTTTAGGTATGGTCACCTTTGGGGCTGTGACAACACTGGAGGACAAAAATATGTGACCCGAATGTCACATTCTGAGCTTTGCTAAAGTTTTAAATCTCCACACCCAAATGTCAAAACCGAAATTGCTGTTATAGACTTTGGCCACAAGATGGCAGCAACGTGTTTACAGAAAGCGTTTCCCATCGTAGGAGCATTTACAAAGTCCTTCTCGTGACTTTTATTTATTTATTTTTTACTTATTGGGAAGTCCCGATTGGAACAGAGGCTGTCACAGCCCGCATTTGTAGAAATGAATCTACACACCTGTGGTCTTTATTTCAGCGCGTCAGTCTGCCTTTTAATTCAGGAGCTCAGAGGCAGGCGGGGCGTTACTTTACTAGAGACTGCAGTACCTGTTCATCACGAAGTGCCTGGGATCGTTTGATCTTGCTCTGGCGATAGTACTCCATGATCATCATGGCCGCGTAGATTTTCCCAACCGTCAAGTCTGTAGCTGCTGAGAGAATGACAAGTTACCCTGCAGGATTAGACACTTTGGTATGGGCCCTGAGCATGGAGGATGGTAAAGAAGAGCGAGGCATGCACAGAGTGTGCAACCTGCGCTTTACCACACAGAAACATACACAGATGGAGCAATAAGTCTTTTCACTGACAGATGGATAGAATAAAAAAAAAAAAGTTTCCTCAAATAGAATGGCTCTCAAAAGTATTAGAATTTCTGATTTTTGTGATGCAAAAGAAATTAAAACATGATCTTTTCAATTACTCAAATCATTTCGATTTTTTTTTCAAAATTAATGCAACATTTATTTTGTACAATTCAAATACAAATTAAACAAATCTGTTAAAGAAAAATATGAAGAAAAAAAACAGAAATAAAAAGTTGTGATAATCTTGTTACGAATTGCCCCTTTTCATTGATCCCAAATATTCTTGCAAAAAGGTCTTTAGTGCTTTTAAAAACAATTTCCAACAGCTTTGTTCGTTTTTCTGTTGAATTTTACAGTGTAGGTATGAAACATTAAATATTGAAAAAAAAAAATCAGAAATGATTTATCTTGTCTCATTTTTTTACATCACAAAAACATGCCATTTTAACAGGGGTGTGCAGACTTTTTGTATCCACTGTAAGTTGTGCTTGCTATTTTAAACAAAATGCCATGCAGTCCCTCATTGCCAGTATTGATGCATTCTATCTTTTTACAAGTTTTTAAGAGCAAGACTCATGCACTCATGACATTTCTCAATCTTTTGAACCACAAACAGCTTTAGAAATGTATTTACTCTGGGGGTGCTGTCATTGTAACTAGCACAGTTCCAAATCAAAGTCTTTGTTAGTGCATGCAGTACAAGCATTTACCAGTTTATCTCCAGCATTTAAGTCATCCAAATAATTTCTTCCGCTTTATGGTTAAGCGTGTGTGACATAAATTATGTTTACATATTTACACTGAGATAAACTTCTCAGGAAAAAGTGCACAGAAATACAAAGTTTATCAAACTTTATTCTGGGTACCAATAGAAGGAGAACACATTCCAACATGGGAACATTTACCACTGATTTAGGTTTTCCACTACAGCTGTTTCAGAGCTATCTCCTGTACTGATGTACTTCTTTACAAAATGCAAAAAAACAAAAAAAACAATGTAACTACAATATAAGACATCAAATGCCTGTAGTTTATGCTTTTAAATCTCTTTCTAGACTCTACATTTTTGTTGATCAGTGTTTCTTGGTCCTCATCTTTCAATATCTTGTAAATGTAATTAGCTCACGTACTGTGAAAGACCACTTGATGAAGAGCTGTTAAGGTAATAGAGACCTTTGTGTAAGGGACAGTGGACAAGGGAGGCAGCTAAAAGCATCCTGGACGAAGGCTGAAGAATCAAGTTTAGAAAACCACTTCAGTTGAGTAGCATAGAAGTTAATAACATAGATCACATTGTTTGTCGAATTATCCCTTAAAAAAGATGCAGGTATAACCTAACGGTGATCTGCATTTCTGTAATACCACAGATACTGCAAAATTGGAATTGAATAGTGTACAGTGTAGACTTGTATTATTTGGTGCAAAAACTACAAGAGCCAAAACAGGTTTACTGTTGATAGTTAGGGATGTATAGAAATGTCTTCTCAGTGTATAGAACTTAACATTTAGACTTGAGCTGTGGCTGCCTGGAGTGAAAAGACATCTATAGAGAGTTTATCTATAGTATGACACCCTCTGATTTCAGGCACAGATACAGCAAGAAATAGGAGATATGGTGTCTTTTGTATGTGTTTGTTTTGTGTGCAGAGTTGTGTTTTTATGTGGTTGCTTATTTGATGAAGGTACGTTATTATGTGTTGGGGGATCTGCCAGCTGATTCAGAGGGTGCAGCCGTGACAGAGACAGAAAGAGAGAGAGACTGACTGAGAAAAGCGGACCTCAGGTGGTGTGAAGTGAATCATCGTTGGAGCACTGGGTGCCATAAGGTGGCTGGACCAAGCCACGAATCTGTGTCCGCACCAGCACTCTGAGACTTACCCTTGTGTGGTGTGACCAGCAAATCCAAGGTTTTCTGGGAGAGGTTGGGCCATATCGCCATCATCTCTTTCCTCAGCTCCGCGTCCATCTGATGCTTGTCAATGCCACCTAGACATATTCGTAGCAAGACCAATGCATGCATCCAACATGGGAGTACAAACCAATAATGTTGTTTAAAATGTTTACCACACAAGAACGCATTATTCGTCCAAAGAAAAAATTTATATAAAAAAGGAACACACACCACATACAAACAAGGAGACAGACAAAAAGAAAGAAGGTGTTAATTAGTAAGACAGTAGTTAGGATCAGTTCAGTTTGTGACTCCGTCTGGTACTCTTTCAATTTTAAGTCGTGACATCCTAAATACATCGTATAATCTACAGACCAGGCCATCTGAGGTAAGACAAAGACGTAAGGAGCTGGAACGATATGTTACAATAATAAAATGCTAAATATTTCCTAATGAAAGACTAGGAAATATTTTAGACAATGTGCAGCATGGAACTTTGTCTTCTAAACTAAGTGCAAGCTGTCATTATGAAGTTCAGATTTGAACGTGTGTAATTTAAGCTTGGCACCTTGTTTGATCTACTTTTGTGACTCTTATTTTAAAGCAAGGCAGGCTGTATTGACAGAGTCTGTTCACAAAAACACTGACAGGTCATAAAAGGACAGAGGAATCCCTAACCATGTTTAAATCATTTATCTGGGTCCATTTTGAGAACTCTGTAGTAAAAAAAGAAACGGTGACGGTGTGGCAGACAACATTTACGCAGTGAGAATGCTGCAATTGCTTAAGCGTAAGCCGCTAACAACATAAAAGTAGGCTTCAGAGCTATTATTTCACAGGTTATTTTTCATTGAGTCTGGACTCCATTTGATCCACTCAGATCACAAGCATACACAATAAACTCGAGAGGCCCTCCCCAATCAATCAATCACAATCTGTCACACTACATGTTGATCCGCCGAGCATGCAGCTGGAGTTCTGGAACCAAAGGGTTAGAGATATGTTTATGGGTATTTTCCCATTTCTGGCTGCCTTTTGTGCTCTAGCTCTCAGGGAAATTGCCCAAACACCATTAAAACTTAAAATACAAGCAAAGTTGCTGTATGTATAATAAAATTCATAGTGGTTACGGGTTTCTGACTTCCTCTAGAAGTGTATTAGGACATGGTATTGGTGGGTGGACTTCAACCCCCCATTGTCGGGATTGTTCTGCTGATTATGAGCACGCCTCCAGGATGATGACAAGGCAAATTTAACATTTTGAAATTTTTCAAACTCTTATTTATAAAAACGGAAAATGCAAGCATTTTGAAAATTTTGGTTTTAAATCATTGCAAAAATCTCTTGACCTTCTGTGGAACCGGATATTGTGCATCGTCTTATCTCATAAGCTACTAGATGTAACCTAGTGACAAAGCAATTTCAAACATTTCATACCCTTCGCAATCTTGATATCCAGAGCTGTGCGGATCAAAGCCATGAGTGTGGAGTTGAAGTGGACCGAGTTGTCGTCACCCACAGGTAGATCCATACGAAGTAGTCTCTGTGAGGAAGCCAATTAAGGTGAGCAGTGAGAAAATTTGGGAAGTAAAGGAAGTGTTTGTGGAACCTCCAGGTGACAGGACCACAAGGTTTGTGGTTGGAAGGGGAGCTGGGAAAGGGGGAAGGGCAAGGGTCCTCAGATTGAAGGAGCTTTGCACAGCTTATATAGTAGGAACTAACTCTACCTGTAATGGCTCAGATTAGAATTACTTTTCCATTAGAAATCCCTGTAAACATATTTTAGTTACTTTTGTTGCATTAAAGAATTCCAAAGAGTCACTGATTTGTTTCGTAAGGATCACTTTGATCATGTTAACACTGACATCCAAAAGTAATCACAGGTTGGTTTAACAAATGAGCATTACAGGCTGAGCAGTGCCTAGTGTTACCTAGAGCTCCCCCTCAAGGTTTGGAGGTTCACAGTAAAAGCAACTGAGACCAGCTGATAAACCAATAAACCAAAAACAAACTATAGGAGAAATTACAGGAATAAATCACATTGTTTTCTATTTATTGGTTTGATCTTCTATGGGTCTCATTGACTAGTATTAGAAGAGGACAACACAAAGACAGACACCAACTCACTGCACGATGCTCGTGTGTGTTTTGGTGGAAAAAGACAACGAAAGGGTGAAAAACCCTTACATGCATTGCATCATGCATTCCCGGCGCACATTCCATTTTAAGTACATCTACATTTTTCCATCTTTCCCCAAGTCCTTCTTGCACATACAGTCCCCATGCAAGCATGCAGCGCACACACAAAATGTCTCACAGGACAAGCAGCCGAGTAGCTGTGAACAGAAAGTCACTACTGGTGACATTGGAATGATCTTGAGTTGTTTCAATGTGGTTGTTGGTATAATAAACGAGAAAAGACAATGTAATTGTATTAACACAGATGAGTAATTTGCTGCATGTCTGGTTTAGACGTTGAGATCTAGTGTGCGAAAAATGGATTAAGGTTAAGAAGGTTAATAGGTGAGAGAGAGCAGTGTTTTTTTTGTTTTGAAAATTGGGAAGAGGAAAAATCAAGAAAAGCTCACCATGGAGGAATTATTTTTGTCCATAAATATGTAACTTTTTGGGTAAAAATAAACTAAACACATGTAGAGAATATAAAGTGAAACATGAAATGGCAGAGAGTTTGTAAATGAAAAGTACAGTTCAGAAAAGAGAGGCAACAGAATTAGAAAAATCATTTGGTGCTGAAGAGGTGAATATAAGAAAAAGAAGTGACCAAAAACAAAATAAAAAAGAATGCATTTAAAAATAGGCAGAAAAACAGAAGCCATTATTGGTTGGCTGTATGTGTAAAAATCAGTCCTGCCTGAAGGTTCTGATGTCTTTCCTCCAGAGAGAGAGACAGTCAACAGTGAAAAGCAAAAGAGCTAACTATACCATTGTTTGTGAATTGGGTTGAAATTTTCAAGTGAAGCTTGGATTGAAAACACATGTATGGAAATGGTCACATGATAATGTTCAAAGGACAGATTATCGGATTAGACCATGCACAAAGCGCATGTTGTGTTGTTAGGCAGGAGAACAGAAGGGTTACTCATTTCCTTTCTATCAGGAGGGATAATACCTTGAAAACTCTTTCACATTTTGCCATATTTCAACCACAAACTTCCAAGGAATTTCATCCGGTTTGTATGTGTAAGAGCAACACAAAGCAGTGCATAATAGAAATGGAAGCAAAGGTTATTTCATAAAAAAAATGATCTGGATGATATGGCATGCACTTTTATATTTCTCCCTTTACTACTACCCACTAAAGAGAAATTCCAGAGCAACCATTTGCTTTTAATCCACCTGAGCGTAGCAGGTTTTGGACATGAAATACTGTTCAGCCCATTATATGAAATGAAAATAGTATGACATAGCTGCAACAAAAGTCTTGAAGGAACAGAGAAACTTGCATAATGCAAGACATGATTCTTGGCTCTTTTATGTAGCACCCTATCGCACACCAACATGACTTTTTGAGCACTTGACTCTTCATTTAAGATTTTTTTCTTTTTACTCATATTCTGGCTAAACCTTTTACAGAGTGTATGTGCATCTTTGGCATTTCACCTAAACTGATAAGCCAGGCAGGGAGAATTTTGATCAGAGAAGTAGCCAAAAAGCCCATGATAACTTTGGGTGAGTTGTGAATTCTGCAAATCTGCTGGTTTTGGTGGATGAGCAAGAAGAAATCCCTTGTTGAAAATAAATAAATAAATAAATGAAGTCTGTTTTGTAAGTTCATCACAAGTCATATAGGGGACTGGGCATACCTCAAGTCATCGAACATAGTGGTGAGGTGACAGCATTGAGCTGTTGAGATTCAAGGAAGTTGGACAGAGTTGATCTGAACATTAATATAGCTAAAGCTTGCAGAAGCCTAAGATGCTGTAGTTCGGAGGTTCACTTTTTAGGGGCCCAATAACACTGGAGCAAGTACTACAATAGAATGCTCAAGAGCTGAATTGTACTGTATTCATTGGCAGAGCAGCTCAATCAAAGTCCAAAACTAAATCTACCTGATAGTCTCTGGCAAGACTTGAAATTTGCAGTTCATATATGTTCTCCATCTATCCTTTCGGGCTTCGTTTGGCCTATTGTTCAATGAAGAACAAAGACTCAGGTGGACCCAACATATGCATGCCACATTTTTCAGATTTGGATTTACAAAGTATGTGGAAGACTACTTATCTACCTTCCATTTGCTACTGTACACTACTTTGTTTCTGTAGTGTACAATACAAACATAGTAAAATACAACTAAGGTAGTGACTGTAGTACCAACAAATGTGAAAGAGTTCAAGTGGTATCAATACATTTGCAAAGAAATGTAGTTTGAGAGCAAAACGCAAACAGACAGAAAGGGAGATGGTGATGGTGCATCAGATGAAACATTGGAAAATAACTGAGAAAGAGACCAACAGAGCTTAAACTGTATGGGTCAAATAGTATTGATCTCTACTTTTATTTGTGAGGTTAGGCTTTTACTCAAGGAAATGGCCCAATAAGACAATAATCTCGATGTAAAAGTTAATTAACCTCTGGAAATAAAGTGGGCATAGAATGACACATTATTAATATTGCAACTGTGTCTAAGTCCCATTCAATGTGGAACGGTAAATAACAGTAAAATGTCATCACTATTTGCCCGAAGTCTGCTGATGAAGGAGCGATGGCAGGGAATGGAAATGGTCTCCTGTGCCTACAGGCTGTTTGGCTAGCTGCCCCCCCCAGAGGCTTACAGTGATCTGCCAGTGATTTCTCATGGGAGCCGATCACGGGAGGAGTTAGGGGAACATATGCTCACACGGATGTGATTACCATTCTGTACGCTTCTATTTTGGAAATATTTCACGAGTGACTCTTTGTGTTTGTGGTATTTGACAAAAGGGTGTGTGCAGAGGAAAAAAAAACAACAAGAAAACTACAGTGGCAGTGGGTGGTCATCGGCCGTGCAGAAGGCAGGTGAGCGTATGTGTGGGGAGGGGAGCAGCAATATTCAGAGATGAAAGGGGGCTGGAAACAGAATAGAACTGCATTGACGACAGAACCAAAGGACAAAGAGGAGATCGGACTTGCAGATAGAAAAAAAGGCTGCTCGGGGGCTTGGAGCTGCTGCTACATGAAGGGTGACAGAAAAAAGAACGGCTTCTGAATGGCAACCAAGGGCTCCCTGAGGAAAACACATCACTGACACAAGCCCTCCTGCTCTCTCTACCATGAGACATAGCAGAAAATATCTATGTGTAGGTTGATGTGACCTAATTCCCTGTGTTTCTGTGTATGTGAGTGTGTATGTTTCGAGAATGGGCCTCATCCACAGGAGGGAGCGAGTCAGAGGACGTTAAGTCTGATGGACCTTCCAAGCCCTGTTGCACACGCATACTGTCGGATACGAGTGCGATTCTTTATTGGGGTCCCCTTCCATAAAAAGTTTGGGTTATTAACCTCTACACATAATATCATCATCTCAATATCTGCAAAAAAGGAGAAAAAAAATAAAGATGACATCGATCTGTTTCTGTATAGTTTCTGAATGTATGCGTTTGTGAGCTTTCCTGTCTAGTGCAAACGAGCTGAGAGGGTCCCTCTTTCTCGTCCCCTCCTGCGGATACGCCACATACCCTCCCCCCGGCTGGAACCCTTCGAATTATCTTTCCTGCTACCTGCGCCCACCAGTTCCACACCACCACACAAAGGCCACAACACCGACCAGCCGACCCAAAGTTTTCCACGAAAAGGAACAGAAACAAAACCAAAGAAACAATGACACTAAAGTTTACATCACGTTGAGCGTTTAAATCCCTGATCCCTCCCTTACAGACCACCCCCGAATCCCCACGACACCCATAAGAAAGGCTTTGATAGAGATGTGGGGGGTGGGCCTTTCTGACCTTGTAGGCCACCCGTGCTGGACACCTCTTCCCTAGGCCCAGCGGAGGACTCATGTGTCTCAGCATGTCATACATTTCCCTGCAACTGATCCTGCCACTGCATCATCAGCCAGTGCCACCACCCCGTTACCAAATCAGGAGAGGGAGAGAGAGAGGCAGAAAGTAGATGAAGTTAAAGTATAGATTTGAAAATAGAAAATAGGATATTAGAAAGATACAAGAGAAGGTGGGAGGAAATTCACCAAAACAAATAAAAATAGACAGCGAGGAGGACACGCTTTTGACTTAGAGAGTCTGTAGGAGTGTGGGTTTTTTGAGGTAAAATATTTCTCATCTCGAACGTGAGACTCAGAAACCAAAGGAGGCAGCAAATAAAAGCTGAAGGCTGGAATTTAGTCACATTTCTGCTAGGTTGAGCATATATACAGGTTTTTCTATGAAGAAGATTTAAAAAAGTTTCGTTTCTAAGACTCAAAATTAAGTGAATGCTTAAAGGGAACACAATAATTGTCAAACATAAATAAATCTCCTATTTGCACCGATGTTTGGGTCAAAGAAGAGGTCAAAATTCTAAACTGTGTTTAGACAAAACAGCTTGTGATGTGTTTATCATCTCTACCTTAAAGATGATGTACTGTCTCCATTTATATTTTGCAGAGGAAAATTAAGCATCACTCAACTGAGCAGGTTTATTTAATCCAATAGTACAATGTTTCAAAAGGTGTATCTTGAAGTCTCCTCAAACCGTTCAATCAAGTCATTTTGAATTTATACTGTAGTCGTGGACTACCTTAATGTTTTCAACTCCTGATACTCATCATTGTTGTACTTGCTGTGATTTTACGTAAGCTGCACCCCAAGCAAGCCGTGAGCCGGCAACTTTGTGCTCAGTTATTTTCAAGATCATTGCCTCTTTTCTTGTCCATGGCTTGCAAAGCTGTTTCATAGTCCTTCTGGGTTTTCTTTAACAATATAAGTGTTTTTCAACCTTACACTGAATTAAATAGTAGTTCAGGCAGCCTTTTTCAAAGACAATTTTGCTAACACTGATGTTGGAATGGCGACAAGTTTTCAATATACTGTGCAGGTCTACAATCTCAAAAAAAAAAAAAAGAATATGCTTTCTTTAGCCAGGTTTTTAAAATTTCTTTTGCTAAACATTTATTTTAATGTTCTACTTGTCTTAGAAGTGTTTTAGAGAAATCCTGGTTGATGAATTTTGGAAAAATTAATTAAGCAATGACATAATTTGCAAGGATTTATCAACAATACTTTATCTCTCTCTTTTAAATGTTTTATCTACTGTTTTTGGTGGCTAAATATTGATGAATTGATATATTTTTTACTATCTATAACTGATATTTAACATTGGTTATATATGCTAAATATCAAAATCACCCTTCAAAAAAACATAAAAAGCAGAATCATGTTCAGTAAACACTGAATCTTGCTTCCGTATGTCGGTGTGTGTTCAGTATGTTTGTCGGCATGTGTTTGTGTGCGATTCCAAAGAAAGGCAGAGCAAAGCTTGACAGAAGGCAACAAGCTGTGTCTGCTCTGATCAGAGAAGGGAGGAAGAGGAAGGGATGTCAATGCAGTTTCTGTTGTTCCCCTAAAACCCCCAAAACCAAGAACAATGCAACACTACAGTGGACAACCGTAGCTTGCTACATTAAAGCCATGGCTCCACAGCAAGCAAAAAAAATAAATAAATAAAAAATCAAAGATAGACAAAAGAAATACAAAAACAAAACAAAAAAAAGATCCAGTTTATCATGGCAAAACATCTTAAAGTTTTCATTTTGTGCATTTAACATGCTTCTCTAGGTGTCTGCATTGTCCTGCACATTCTCTCAGCAGTTCAGAATGCAAGTTGATAATGGTGGAAAAGAAGTTGAAATGAAAAACTAAAGAAAACAAACTAAGAGAACAAAAAAAACAAAAACAAATCAAAAACAAAAGCAGCATTCAATCCATTCCTGGATGCCGTGGCTAGCAAGTGTGGTTGAGAAGGTTTCATTTGAATGAGAGTCAAACCTTGCAGGCCACCCTATGGGGGCATTTCTTTCCTAAGCCAAGAGGCGGGTCGATAACTCGTAATAAACTGTACATGTCCTTATAATGTATGCGCCCGCTGCAAGAAGAATACAGGGGAGTTAAACATGGACACAAACAGGGGGAAAAAAAACATCCAGAGAGAAGAGAGGACATTGGGAGCAAGAACACAAGATCGACAAGAACAAGAAAAGACTTTACAGTGTTGTAAAAATGATCCTTGAGATAAGATAAATTACAAAAACATCACTTCAGTGCAAGGCATCTTTTATGTAATGATTGTGTAGCTTTTATAAAACAAGCCCTTGATATCTGGCTAAAGAGTTGCAGCGAATAAACAATACAATTCAAGAAACAGCCCACAGACTAGAAAAGTATGTGCTTGATAATTGCTTAATAGCTGCTTTTGATGTGAGGAGTCCCTCCCTCTTAAGTACATGTTTAGTGTTAGCTATTTGTTGTTGGTTCCTGGAATTTGTCTCTCTACATATTTGCAGAAAAAGCAAGTCTTTTCAATCATTGGCTAGTTATTTATTGTATCCATGTATCCATGTATTGTATCCACAAATGTATCCAAATGTATTCATTCGTAACTCATTTAATATTATTATGATGTTTTAATAAAACTGACTATATAAAAGATCTCAAGGCTACTCTCAAACATTTTTGGTTTTAGCTCCTCAAGTCTTTTTACTTCTTAACGGTTAAACAGTTTGCAGGACAGCATAAGGGAACACACAAAATCTGGAATACAGATACCTTGAAACTTAGCATGTCTAGAGCAGATATTTACATTAAAGGGAAGGTTGGTGTGGAGTATAGACACTGCCACATTAAGTTTTTGCCAGTATGCCGTTTCCAGTAGAGGGAGAAGATTTAGAAACAGGTATAAGATATATCTCGGGAAGGAGGAGGGCAGGAGAGGAGAAATTAAGGGATGCTCTGTGTGATGGAGATAACCAGGGGTCCCATGTGGTTATACACATATGGAACTATTTGGCAAGAGCTTCATTTTGTTGTGACAAGCTGAGCACTTGGATCTTAAAGCTGCAGTAGGGAAAATTGTCACTATGTCCTAACAGTAGAATATGAGACAGATAATCTGTGAAACAAAATTAAACTCCTCTGGTTTCTCTCAGTGGTCCTAGTGTAGTTTGCAGAAACACACTTCTTCCAGTCAGAAACAACCAATCTGACCCAGGAGGAATGTCTTAGTATTGTCAATCGTGCTCGTGTATGTGCTGCTCACACCTTGAAGCTCAAGATTAGCAGTGTGTTACAGCTGGTGATGAAACAACCTAACGTTACAGGAAAACTAACAATTTGTCAATTTATTGACAGGCTCTGCTATACAGGGATAGCTGTGGCGCAACAGAGAGCAACTGGGGGCAGAGAGGCTGTAAGGAGTGCTTGTTCAGACTTTTGACATCAAGTCCACAATTTTCTCAGAACTCCCTACTGCAGCTTTAACAGCATAATTCCTTATAAAGACATTTGCGAATCAGAATTTCTTTTTACCAGAGAGAAAAACGGTCACAGAGTTACTCTGCGGTGACCACAGACCCTGGTGACAATTCCTGTGTGAGCAAACTTGTTAGAACATAAAGGCAACAATTTAACAGATCAGAATGTGATATGGTAACTTGATGTGTGCGATCCTATAAGCTTTGTGTTTCATTGTAGATGGGGGGTAGGCATGTTAGCACTCACCAGGCAGCAGGATCATACTCGGCCCATATCCTTACATACTCATCAAGATGGTGAGGTCCCAGAATAGATGAATCTCTTGTCAGGTACTCAAAGTTGTCCATGATGACGGCTACAAACAGATTCAGCATCTGCACATATGAACACACACACAGAGAAGAAAGAAAAGTTAACCATTCAATTTGACAAGAGGTATCTTATAATCAGTCAAATAAGTTCTGCAGCTGGACTACTTTTTTCATGCTTTTCCCCTCCGATTCAATACTTTCTTGAACCGTATTTTGTAGCAATTAGCTGCCAGACCTTTAAGGTTTCTCTCTATCACCTTTGCACATCTAAACATCTAAATTTCTGCCTATTAGTTTTTGGCAAAATAGCATAAGTACAACCAGACTGAATAGAGAGTGTTTGTGAAATTTAATTGACCAGTCTTGATCAAGTGAGAAAAATTAGCGACCCAACTAAAGAAATGAGTATCCAAAGCATGATCCTGCCACCACCATGTGTTTTAAGATGGAGTTGTATTTTTCTACCAAACATAGCCGTATATCCTCTTCTACATATTGTTGTGTCATGTACATACATCAATGAGTAAATTAGTACATGTTTATGGTTGTGAAGAGATGTAAATGATTCTGTAAAACATTGTGATTTTCCTCTACTGGTAGGATGTGACTGTTAAACCTCACAGTGTGAACTCACCAAGAATGAGCAGAAGAAGATGAAGGAGACAAAGTAGAGGTAGGCCACCTGGCTCCCACACTCCGGCCCTGTGTTTCCTGAATTGATGTCGCACTCCTTACCCCCCAGACAAGCCAGCATAATTTCATGCCACGCCTCTCCTGTTGCGCTCCTTCAAATGCACAAAAATTAGATAGTTAGCAAAGAAGGCATATGGAAGGAAACTGAACATTTACACAAAGTGCAAGCATTACGATCATTACTGTATATAAGGACATCCACTCTTTCTGGGGATCCAAAAAAACATGCAAATAACCACCTAAAGAGAAGCATCAAAGCCTGCACAAAGGTCCTGAAGTTGTTGTGTTGGTTGATGGCACTCTCTCCATCTTCTTCAATAGCAATATTCCCAAATAGCTGCCAAACAAAGTCATATTATTTTTAACATTAAAATAAATTTTAGACAGAAGTAGAGTAAATCTGAAAAACACATGATGTTGAGACTATGACTGTTATGCTATTCCCCTTTGGAGCTTGCATCAAATCTCATTTGTCTCTACATTGCCCCATGATATAAATTCACAAGAGTAAAATATATTAAATGCATCTTCAAAGCACTGTAGGTAAAGTAAGGTGAAGGACGTCACCCACCTGCATCCCGATTATGGCGTAGATGAAAAACAGCATAGCAATGAGAAGGCAGACATAAGGGAGTGCCTAAGGAGGAACACACATGACAAGAAATTATAACATGTAAAATATACAGACTACTATCGCTTATAGAATACTAAAAAATTGGGAATCTCTTAATATGAAATAATTAGTTAAAACTAAATTAAGATTTTCACCAGTGTGAAGATTTGAACATTTAAGGACAGAAATCACAGGAGATATGCATACTTTACCATTGTTAGAAATCAAGAAGAAATCCCATCTTATGCATAATTAATGATTTGTGATTTTCAAACATTATAACCTTCGGATAAATCATTTTTCTTTCCTTTTTATGAAGCTAAATTCAGCTTCAGATAAACATTTATTTCCTGCTTGTCATCCACAGTGTGAATATGATACATACAGAAGTCTCAATGACAGAGTCTTGTGTCAAGAAAACAGTGAACAACTCGTTTACAGTATGAGTATTGATACATTCTCTACCTGTTAATTATGTCATTTAATTGAAAATTTCAAACTATATTACCAACACGTGAAAAATATTTGGAATACCTGCCACAGGTTTCCTTTTTTCACGTTTTAGATATCCTTAAAATACATTTGCAAAGCTAGGATTAATTTATCTCGTTCTAACATCTAGGAGATATTCCGCATCAAAATTCTGCTACAATTAACAGGACAAATTTAATAGGTATCTGGAACTGACACCTAAAAATGCTCTAATTTGTCTTGAGAAGAATTATCTTTAAGAAATCTACAATGTTAAGTGTGCACATGAAAAATGGCATTCACAAGTTTATGTAAGTATGAATTTGGGGGGATCTTATTAAAGGAGGGGCTGACTATGACTGAAACACGCTGATGGGATGCAGTTTTATTTATTTGATTTTCTTTAGTCATTGAGTGAGATTCATCGATAGCAGGACTCAAAACACCAAATAATGCAAAATATATATATTTTTTAAATAAGTGACTTAAAAAATATGCTTGCCATAGAACATTTTAATGCTACGCCTAGCTTTTGTATATATGACAATGTTTATGTTCTCAAAAATGAACACACAGAGTCTTAGGGTAATTTGAAGCAAACCTTGAACGACTGAACAAAGGTCCAGAGCAGGATGCGAATGGTTTCTCCCTGCCTCAGCAGCTTGATGAGACGAGCTGCTCTGAACAGCCTTAGGAAACTTAAGTTGATGAAATTATCCTATAGTACAGCCACATCATGACCAGAGATAAAGATAGACAGGGAGGTTGAAGATAGGAAGTGACAAGGACAGGGAAGTTAAAGAGGAACACAAAAGAGGGAAGGAAAAGAGGAATTGGGGTGAGAATAAAATGAAACACTGGTTAGTTTTGCAGCAAGTTGTGGCATATCTAGAATGACAAAAAACATAAAACGGGGGGAAGAAACAAAAACAAAACTCAAATTAATGCAGATTTAAAGTCAATAGAAATAAAATAATAAAGAGTCATACAAGTCAAAGCAAACCAAACTCAAGTCAGCAAGGCTCCAACAAGCTCTTCATATCCAGTAGATCGGGCAAACAAAACAATGCAACACACCAGGGGGAATAAAAAACAAAAACATTCAAATCTAACTAGCTTCATCCAATCAGGGGTATGTTATTAGTAGTTGTGGCAGAGAAGGTGAACAGTTTGAGTGCAGGACTGTTAGGACATTTTCTTTCAAAGACAACCAAATGCACTAATTCTCTCAAGGCAAAAATGCAAATTGTAAAGCATGACAAGCACACAGCATGCAGAAGGAAACAAAGCAAACCACAGATTTTACAGCAGCTCATGCATCACTTGAACAGGCTGAAGAAGTCAAATAGACATTGTTCTGATGTCACAATCAAATAAGAGCAACAGAACCACAACTTTCTAAAATCATTTCTTAAGTTTTCACATTTGAACTAAAAAGAGTTATGTTGGATTTTGTTGCTTTTATTTGATTTTCTTGATTATATAACATGTTACAGAATGTGTCCTTCCACTGTTTATCAGATAAGAGAACAAAAGACCGCTGTTTGAAACTGAGCGCTGAAAAGGACCTGGCAGCAGCACATGCAGGTTACTGTACGGCATTTAGTGCATCGCTCTATGAGTGTGTACGGGTGTGCTTGTTTGTGTGTGTTGTAAAAATAAAGAGCTGCTGCCAAAGGCATGCAAGGGTCATCATGCATTACTTATTCTCTCTGCCAGGAGCAAACCTTTGGAGTCACTGTCTTGGCAGAAAAAAAAATAAAAATCTGCCAGTCACTTTCAAATGTGTGGGTGAATATGTGAATATTGTAAGCTCACATATTTGAATGTAGCAGTCTTTATAGTGTCTTAATCCTTTACAAACTCTGCTCAAGTTCTCAGTAAAGGATATACAGAGAGTTTTGTGGGTGAGTCAATCACAGCATGCACAATTCACAAACATAACACTGGCTGGGATGCCGATAAAATACATGCAGCAAAATAAGATCTCCAAAAAAATTACAAACCATCTACATGTGGATGTTGCAGACATATGGTTTATAGCAGCACATTTTTGGGATTTTTGGTTGATTCCAAGAACAACCAGACAGATTGACCAAGCCGGTTGTCATGGGTGGAACACAGAGGATTCATAGTGCATTTTGATTGGGAGAAATCACAGGAAGAAGTCGAGGGGGAGAGAAGGGGAACAGGGCAAAGTAGATTACAGAAGGTCGTCGTAAAGTGTGTAGACGATTTAAAGAAAGCATGTGAAAAGAAAAAAAAAAAAAAAACAAGACAAAAAATCAATGGTCATAACATCCAAAAATCAGCAGAATAGCAGGTGTTAGATTACAGATTTTGCACAACTTTATAAAACTGATAAAACTAAAAAAAAAAAAACAACAATAACAACATTTAAAAAAAGATTTTTATTGTATGGGTTCCTTCCAACTAGTCATAAATTATTCACAGGCATTTGGTTGTTTTGGGATTCAAGGTACATCACCTCAAATTAGAAGAAAAGAAAAAGATCATAGTTTTAAAACTATAAAGAAAATACCCACATGGTTAAAATGAATCTTAATAGAAGTAATTTTCTTAGGGCTCTGTTACATTGAAATGCACTTTCACTGTTACAATCACAAGGTACCTAACCTACCCATGAAGTGGTAGGTTAGGTAAGAGATAAGACATTCATGGAGTTCAGTCACCAACTATTTTCAGAGTCAATAGCTACACATCTTCAAACTTCATGTGGCCTTTAGCTAAGCTCAAGAACAAAACAGTGAGGAGAGACCTTCAGGACATCGGCTGAGCAGCGGCATCCAAGTGTGTTACACACAATCGGATGGGTGAAGCACTATGCTAATCCAATAAACAAGTATGGATTTGATGGGTTCCAGGAGATTAGCACATACCTGTCTGCATTGTGGCAAAGGTAAAGTTTGGTGGCATTTTTCAAGAGTTGGGTATACCCTCTTAGTTCTAGGAAATTAAATTTGTAATACTTCAGGATACTAAGACATTTTGGGCAATTTAATGCCCCCAACTTTGTAGGAACAGTTTGGGGATGGCCCCTTTCTGTTGTACAAAGTAAGTGCCACGAAGACATGGTTGGGCAAGTTTGGTGCGAAAGAACTTTAATGTCCTGCTGACATCTACCTGACTGAACAAGCTTGTGATGTTTTTCAGCGGCGTCAGTGTCTGACATGATAAATACACTCCTGGCAGTGTCCGCTTTACTATTAAGTCTACAAGAACGGGATGTCCTTGAAGTTTACACGTGTGTGAAAGAACATGAGTGAATACTTTTGTTTATATACTATTTGTAAAAAGAAATATAAAACTGATTTTATTATAATAATAGTCTTAGGTGTCTCTTTGCCAACACTAAGAGTGAGATCATTACTGGAACTTTGAAGCACTGACTGTAGTGACTATCAGACATCTGAAACAAGCAAATAACATGATTGGCTGCTTGGACAAGCTGTTAACTGGGTCTATGTAGAGCATCAGCATGCTCCCTGCCTTGCAGACGGTGGCATCGGAGTTGGCTGGCTGGATCCCCGTCTCACCAACTGGGACAATTATATAAGACTTTCAAGAGACGGTCACGCATGACTGAGCAATGCCAGACTCAACGATGATATCTACCTCACGCTCTTCCCTTATTCTCTTGACTTGTATAAGTTTTTGAGAGACAGTCAGATTTAAAACTTCATTGACACATCCTGCAGCCCACCTAACTTATACTGCACTTCCAGAGGTTTTTTCAAATTTAACACTGGCCTTTTAGAAGAAACGACTTTAGAACATAAATGGCAAAATTGGTACTTACCCCAAGCTCTGTGACCAGGATGTCTGTAATGCTGCCCAGAACTGTCACACAGTCAAAAATATTCCAGGCATCTTTGAAATAGTTCTGAACAAATCAAAGAAGAGAGGGAGCGCAAGGGAGGAAAAAGATAGGGGTATAAAATATCAGCGGAATAATGCGGAAAATGATGTGAAGAAATTTATCAAGGTGGAATAAAACACAGAAAAAACCCCCATGAATTTAGAAAGGAAGGTAAGTATGAATAAAGGAAATAAATTAAGATGGAGAAAAAGGTTGTTTAAATAATTCGAGATGAAGAGTGAGTAGCACAGAAAAAGCAGCAGAGAGAGAGAAGCAGAATGAGAAAGTGGGAGAAAGACATGTCAGACTCAGACAAGAACAGATAAAAATTAGATTGGACAAATGGACCATCACTGACAGTCTACTGGATGGATGCCATTTTGTCAAGTTAAGGACAAATTCTGCTGCAGCACACAACGAAAGCGGCCATCAAACATCATAACTTTACATATAGAGTATATATGACTTACAACATAGTTAAATATACATAGTTAAAATTAAAGTCTGAAAAAATATCTGGTTTTAATGTGTATGAAAGGAATCACAGAGCGCTGGTCAAGACAAAGAGTTGATATTCTGAGCACTCCTTTTTTATAGTGGTTGCCTGTAGCTAAACTGTGCATTAGACTTAGTGGCAGCTATCAAAATAAACCACCTTGATACACACTTACAAACACACACATAAAGGACATGTCTGAGGAGTGGCATTATTTAGGTTTAAGATACCCATGTTGACTGTGTTCTGGTCTTCTCACTAAGATTCAAATCCTCTTCTGTCTAATCACCGCCCTCAGAGTAATCTTTGCTTCTATTTTCGTCACCAATATGTCATTCACACGATTTCAACTAATTACTACGCCGCTGTTCCCACACTGTCCTTTATCTCCACCGACCATTCAGCCTCAAAATATATCTTGCTCTTTCCTTGCCTTTTTGTTCCACAGTTTCAGCAACTTCCCAATTAACCCTTTGATTTTTGTTAGTTTTATATATATAGTTTTATATTTTGTTAGTGTACAGAAAAGTAAACCACATCTTGAACTCAGTTTTCTCCACAAAATGAAAACAATAATGCGGAACAATCAATATGTGTGTTTCTACTCCAGAAATCTTTGTTCAGGAATCAGTTTAGGTCCATTTCCACTGTTTGTACAACAGACCTGAATGAATTTTAAAAGCTTTGTGCTTTAGTTATATTAGTCCATTGTAATGTTCAATCTAATCGACTTTAAATTGCCCAGTTAAAGTTAAGGTTTAGGTTTGTAACCTGTTCCCATTAGGATGTTAATGCATTTCCAACATGTGCTAAGAAATACAAGTGGTTTTATGTTTGTACAGGTTTCTAAGTACTATGTTGCTGTTCCTGTTCTTTACTTCTTATCATACTTGTTTGGGTTTCATCTGATTTTACATGAGGCATTCCAAATGCGTCACTTTTACAATGTATTTACATCCATATGAAGACAATGTTAATTACACTAATAACTGAGTTATCTTCCAGGAACTCCACAAAAATACATGAGAGCAGTGTATTGTTACAACACAAAAGCCCACACACATATACACTCACCAGAGCCCCAAAGGCAATGATCTTAAGGACACACTCCAAGGAGAAGAGGGAAGTAAACACTATGTTGAGGTTGGCTAAAACTGCTTCGTAGGTGACAGAAGCTCCATCATACTAAACACAAAGACACACAGTACACTCAATTAGGAATAAATTAAATGCAATAGACACACATTAGAATCAGTCTAACTTATTCTGTATTGACTAAATGTTTCACATCAAATATTTGAATTTTACACTTTGGCAAAACTTCTTACGGTTACCAGAAGATACAGTTAGCTTAAAGTCTATGTTAGTGATTCTAAAACTAATAATAATAAGTACCACTTAATAAACACCAAGTTCTTCTTTTTTTGAATGAATTGCACACAACAATACATTATTTCCAGTGGGCCACTAGAAGCCCACAGGAGATCTGTGCATTTGATTGGCAGGCCTACCATGAACATGCATATACAAAGGTTCCAGCCGGAAAATAAATTTACACTTTTGACAAATATCATCTCAATAAATCCATAAAATTCTCCTTCAGTGTAAATGTTTATATCATGCTTAAAAGTATTAGTACAAAGAAATACATTGTGATTAGTTTGTAGTGCTCAAAGTAGGTAACATGGTCAAGATGTTTCCATAATTGAAACTGAAACATGGCTAAACTAGGATTGATGTTATTCCGAGATCCATGGTCTGCATTGCAGACAAAACAAATGGCAAAATCTGCTTTACATAACAAAGGGAGCCCAAGTTCTGTTAGTGGTACTTGTAACACTGATAACAACTATGGGGCTATGTTATTGCGTGTATGTTTAGCTCATTGTGACTTACCTTCATCATTAGCACCACGGTGTTGAGCGCGATCATAGCCATAATGGTATATTCAAATGGCGGTGACACCACAAACTCCCACATTTTGTACTGAAAGCTCAATTTATTCTGAGGCATGTGGCGTGTCAGAGGCCTGGCGTTGATGGCAAAATCTATACATGCTCTCTGTCCAAGACAAGAGAAAAGTTACATTCTAGTTCCAACTAAGTTCTCTGAACTCACAGTTAGAATTCAATTAACATAATGCTAATTTGCGATATTGTGTTAGCTTCTTACCTCATTCTTTTCCAGACTATATTCTTCCATCATTTTGTCTCCCTGTTCTTGGAAGGTGATGATAATGAGAGCAACGAAAATGTTGACGAAGAAGAAGGGGAAGACCACGAAGTACACCACGTAAAAGATGGACATCTCCATCCGATACCCTGGGCTCGGGCCCTGATTCTCATAGGTCGCATCCACTGAATGTTTCAGCACCCTGTGGGGGGAAAAAACAGGTTATCAAATTAAAGAAAAAAATGTAAATTCTCTACTCAATTTTACATAAGTATAATAGCTTACTGCGGCCACCCCTCTCCAGTGGAAACGGTGAAGAGGGTGAGAAGGGCCCAAGCCACATTGTCATAGTGGAAATCGTATTTCTTCCACTCCCGCTTCTGCGCCCTCACTTCGTTATCACGTTCATACACCAGATATTCGCCTCTGAAAGACACATATTGCATCCTCAGTATGACAAAAAAATTACTTAGGTTTGTTCTCATATGCATACATCTTTGGACTTCGGTGCATGTCCTAAAGAAATTGGAAAGAAACAAAATGACTTCACAGACAAACGATATTAGGCTGTCATAAAGCACTGGTACTTCCTGACCTGCAGTCGCGCTCAAACTCTTTGGATTCATCAGTGCAGTAAAAGAAACGTCCCTTGAAGAGCTGCACAGCTACCACAGCAAAGATGAACATGAAGAGTAGGTAGACAATCAGGATGTTCAGGACGTTCTTTAGTGAGTTCACCACACAGTCAAACACAGCCTGATCACAGAAAAACAGAAAGAAGTAGGGATGTTGTTTACATTTGTCAAAACACATAAATCTATAACATGTATTTTTCTCTTGCCAAATAGAACAGTAAGGCTTCAACCTTGCAGAAGTTTTTTTTGAGTTTGATGAGTAAGGTGGACATACCTTGAGCTTTGGAAGCCGTTTAATGGTCTTCAGAGGACGCAACACTCGCAGGACCCTCAAAGATTTGATAGTGCTGATGTCTTTTCCTTTACTGCTACCCCTACATATGAACACGTAGACAAACACACATAAATTAAAGAGTTTAAGAACAATACAACAGCCTTAGCCTTCTGCATACCAAAATGGCCGTGTGCAGCCATTTTTTTGTTCGGCACTGATTCGAGTTAGCTCGCAAAGAGTAACTGCGTCAGGGTTAAATATATAGCAACACATGCAGCATTGCTATAATATTACACTACATCTTTACTTCTAAGTGTGGCTTTGGCATTGTAGCTACATGCTAGAGTTAGGTGTCTTTTCAAAACTATAGTACATGCTATCAATCCTGTTTTAAAACTGTTGTTTTACTCTACTTGCTAAACACTTTGCAATGTATTTCAATGCTTTACACATGTGGCTATAGCCTTGGCTTGCACATGCCCAGCCAATGGTAAAATCTATTCATGCTGCATTGAAACCTTGCTTCCATGCTGAAAGATTTTTTTTCTTTTCAGCAGCAGCCAGAGTGATGGAGAAGGGTATATTTTGGAGAATTATTTCTGGAGAGTTTTGTGCGGTGTGGACTTTGCTAGACATAAATATGTCTAGCTGCTTATTGATGTTCAAACAACATAGACTATTATATTCAAAGGCTCTCAGCCTTGATCTTCACGAGTACCAAGACAAACCTTGATGAAAACCTAAAACTAAATCCAAGTCATGCTCTTCTACTCAATATATGGTCACACAATATCAAATTTAAGAACTACAAATAAGTAACAATATTATATGTTACATACAGTACATTAGATTACACAGTTGCAATTATGCATTAGGAAAATCCTAATGTGAGCTGATTATGAGCTGGGAAACTTTACAGTAGTTTAAAAGCTCTTTTAGTTCTTGGCAAATATGTTTTTTCACCACACTTGACAATTAGGGTGAAAAGATGAAGTTTAAAGGTTACCAAAGCGATAGCAGCTGTGTACACAATTGCCAACTTCTTCCAGCTGTCAGGCCAGATGGCAGTCTGCTGGTAGTTATATACAAATTTCTGACTTGGTGTGCAAGACTGCACAAGTGGGCATGCTGCGCTGAGCTTTTTAGTGTAGCACTCAGTTTCTTCACAATGAATTTAGAATTTTTTTTTTACAACATTCTCACTCTTTTAATAATAAAGAAAATGGCAATAAATGCAAATTGAAGACATTTGTTGTTTGTCTGTCTTTTCTTCATTGATTTTGTCTTGTGTTAAACCTTCCATGAGCACCTAATGTCGCGTTGCAGCACTGTGATCCAGCCGACACATGATGTAGGTTAAAATGAGGTTTATATGTGTTTGGAGCGGAGTTATTTCATGGTGAAAGGTACACGTTTCAGCAGTGATGAGGGATGAATGAATAGAAAAACTGAGTGTGATCTGAAGAACAAATACTGAGAGTGCAGAAGGAAAGGAAGAGGAGAAAGACTGAGCAAGACAGAGAACTTTACCCGCCGCCGCTGTTGGTGATCCGAAGGAAGAGATGAGTGAGAAGTGAAAGACAGTAAGAATAAGGGGAAGAGACGACAAAAGACAAAGGGTGGGAGAGAGACACCAGATGGGACACAGAGAAAGGAGGTAATACATCCATATGAGAGACAGAGTTAGAAAAAAGTACGAGGACATAAGGATTGCTCTTCATTCGGTAAACTTTCAAAGTAACATACCCCTGCTGCAAGAACAAACATGCACATAAACATTTCACAAGCATATTTCTAAACAAATGATTAAATATGTTAATTAAAATTTCCTTTAAAGGTCATCACTAAAGTTCAGTAATAAGGCATGCCTGACTAAATTGTTGCTAAAAACTGAAAACAAATTTTAATCTCTATTTATAGACACTTAATATTAACATGCTATGAAATAAAATCAAATGCGTTTCTTTTATATTGCTTTGAGCTCTGACTTCAGTCTTGACAAGAACCTCGGGTTGACATTGGAAAAAACCAGGACAGCCACAATTGCGACAAACGACACGGCAGCTCTCAGACCTGACTGATTGGATTAAAGGAGCGATAAACATCTCAAACAAGACTACCGATCCTTTCTGGAGTGCTGCTCGATTCCCAGAAATCAAATTAAGGTGTTATCTTGATGGGTAGAAGTCTGGTCTGACTGGTTCCCATCTACCTAATACTCATTAGCGTTGTAAACCACAATTGCGGTTTAGCCTGATTAATTGGATAATTCACTTCTCAACTAAAACCCCGTATGACTGCCTGTACAGTTATTCATACATTTGCATTGAAAGCAACTTTGAGAGACAAAAAAAATGCAAAGACAAAACCTAACTCACGTGATATGCAAAAAGCTTAAATGATCCAGTTAATGATACTAATTGATATATTTTATACACATATAGAAAGACAAATCAATTACACTGAAACACAGA
The DNA here is from genome assembly GCF_003331165.1 of Xiphophorus hellerii. Taxonomy (NCBI): domain Eukaryota; kingdom Metazoa; phylum Chordata; class Actinopteri; order Cyprinodontiformes; family Poeciliidae; genus Xiphophorus; species Xiphophorus hellerii. The sequence goes on along the minus strand of NC_045687.1, from coordinate 15,578,754 downwards.
GCAGGACAGGGTGTAGGTAAAAAGATAACACACATAAAAATGAATCAGAGAGAATGACCCAGGAAAAAAGCCAGTCTTCTAAATGGAGCACCACCACTGAAGCCCCTGTATTGTTCATATTTTGATTTTTGAACAGTTAAAGCTTTGAAAAATAAGGTTTGGTCATGGGGCACCCAAATTAATAGCATTTAGCAAAAATAAATAAATAAATAAATAGTGGTAGAAAATGTCTGTATTTTATTTTCCTCAGTTGAAATAAGTAAGTTAAATTGAGGGTGTGAAATATCAGCTAAAAGGGGTAAAAATATCCCAGAAGAGTTGAGTAATTTAATACAATAACTCTAATAAACTGCCTTAGAAGACTGACTGAACTGTTAACTGTTACTACATTTCAAAGCTGTTTTTTAATGATATTAACTTGAAAGCTTTATTTCACAACTAGTCAGTCAAATTCAGTTATGTTTTTCTTTTATATAAACAGCCAATTTACAACAAAAACAATCTCAAGGTACTTTACGTCACTAACTGGTCCTAATAATATAATATATTCCAGTTCCCTTACTGAAGTGTGTGAATATAACTACTGTATTTTTAATAATCTGGTATACCACAGATGTAACAGGCAACAAGTACAATCCATAGGAAATGTGCTTATGTTGCTACCATTTGCCACAGCTAAGAGACAAAATCAACTAAGACATTTCACAATGATTGGCTTAGTGCTGTACAACTTGAGTGAATGTATGAAATAACACAAATATGTCTAATTCCACTGGTTCTTTGTTTATACCCAGAGTAGCACTTAAACTCTAAGTTGACTCACTTACAAACTACTTTGCTTCATCCCAGCCATGCAGATTAGGTAGAATTGAAAATACCTGCTTTGTTGAGGAGAAGGGCATGGAAGCCAAGTTCAGCATGACCTGGCCTGGCTTTGCATTGGGCCCACTTTAAGTTTAGAACGCCCTGGGCACTAAAGGGTTACAGGTGCAAAGGGTGGTCCTCCCCTCTCACAGGGTAAAAATCGGGTTGGTTAGGAAGGATGCAGGGGCACTATTTTCTACTAAATGCTTGAGTGTAAAGCAGGTGGAGGAGGGCTTTGAAGGAAGAGTTGCTTGAAAATAAAAAGGGTTTCAAAAATATAAGATGGACTGGAGAGAGGAAGTGGAAAATAGGCAAATGTCACAGACTGGCAACAAATTGGCAAAAAATGGTTAACTGAGGAAAGGGTACAAGAAAATGTACATGACTCGATGGTAGGGATAGAAGAAAAAGCAAAACAGAACACCAGGAAGGAATGGAGAGAAAAAAGAACCATGGAAAGCTAAAGAGGAGTACGAGAGGCTGTACTCCGAGGTACAATTGAATTTAAGAAATGGGACATGATGAGGTGCAGGAACAAGGAAAGGAGAGGGAAAGGAGGGAGACTTACGTGAAGGCGAAGGCCACCAGAGCACCACTAACCACTATAAAGTCAAGGATGTTCCACAAGTCCCGAAAATAAGAGCCCTGGTGCAAGACCAAGCCCAGATCCACCATCTAGAAGAGAGACACAATTCATAACCAGATTGGTACTGGTTTGTATTTGAAACTATTAATGGAATTTCAAAAATGCTAGTTTGACAGTTTCTTTTACCTTTATCAGCATCTCAAATGTGAAAACTCCAGTAAAAACATAGTCGAAATAGCGAAGTACCTGTGGAATGAAAAATAAGGATCTAAGGAAGGACAATAGTTGTGCCAAGGCAAACAAAAAAAAGAAAAATATATCCACAAAATCTTTAAGATAAAAGAAACTCAAAAGCTTTGCATAACCCCCCAAAAATTATTATGATTGTATCATAAAAAAAGATGACTCATCTGAACTGTCCTCTCTAAAAACTAAATTACTCAGCCAGAAAACATGTAGAGGGAAAACCAGGGACAAAATGAAATATAAAAAAGAAAGTGAAATACATAATATCTTACACAGAATTGGTATAAAAATGTATGTTAACTTTCTTACATTGTTTCGAGGTGATTCAGGCCAGACAGGATCTTCAGCAGCCAAAGCGATACTGCTCATAGCAATGACCAACAGGATACACATCTCAAAGTAGCGTAGAGTACAAATGTAGTGGCATGCCCGCCGAAAGCTAGAAGAACACAACATTGGTTATTGTATAAATGCTATGTTGCTATATTAAATGCTATATTTTCTACTTCTGAAACAAAGAACTAACTTTAAGAATTCAATAAATGCATCATTTGTATCATCCTGTTTATGTAAAGTTTTGATTAATATGTGCTTAAAGCTTCTCTTACGGGTTAGTAGTGGACAAGATGAACATGGAACTGTATGGAGGCATGGGTCTGGGTCCTCCTTCACCTCCTTTATCATCATCGTCATCCTTGTCCTCCTTTGCCGGTAGAGGCTCAGTGTTCGCATTTTTATTGACTGAATCATAAGTCAAGAAAAAAAGTTTTTGGTGGGGATTGGTCTGTAGTTTTTTTTTTTTGTTTTTTTTTTTAATTAGGCAGTTTTAAATTTTTTTTTCTGGCCTACCTTGGAGAATAGCGTTAATAGACGGGAAAATTGGCATGTCCACTGCCGTGTAGTCAGGGTGAGGCAGCCTGATCACACTGTGCGCTCGATGATGGCCGATGTTGCCGTAGCTATCCAATGTAACTAAACTTCCATGAGTGCCACTGTTAGCAAGATGGAGAGCAGATCCGAAGCCAGGGGCTAATGCGTAATTGGCAACTGGATTAGAATGACTTTGGCCAGGTGGAGAAGAGCCAGAGACCAGTTTGGTGTTCATTAGGTTGTCCATATCTTCACTGTACTGGCTATTCTGCCTGGAGAGGCTCTTTTGGATGGGTCGAGTGGTAGAAAGGTTTGGGACACTGCAATCCCTAGGAAAAAGTCATTGAATAATTAAAAAGGTGGTGGATTGATGAAAATATTACCAAAGTTGAGAAGTAAATAAATAAAGAGGGCATTTGTTTGTGGTCTGAGAACATCACAGCACAGTGGTAACTCTAAACTAAAGACATACTTACCTCCTTCTGTGCTGGCACATCCTCCTCCCCTCTCCCTCTGATTGATTGCCATGTCGACTTCTTTTTGGCCTCCTCTCACCACCTTCACTGGCTCCCTGATGGTCTCCTCCAGCTCCAGGTCTGTTCATCCCCTTACTCTTATGCCTCCCTGATTTTCCAGCTCCTCCTCCACCCTCCTCTCCGTCCTCTGCGGTTTTTCGATGTGACCTTGTCCTCCTGTGCTCTGACTGTCCTCCCCCTCGACTGCCACTCCGGTTGTGGTGATGGCGTCTGGGTGGCCTCTCTTCTGAGCCTGGACCTGGAATGACTGTTGCGTCCAACCGGACGTGAGACTTGTGGTGATGCTCACCTTTGCGACTCCGCCTACTCTCAGTGGACTCCCCTCGATCCAGGAGAGCCCTGGGTTGGCCTGAACCGCCTCCACCTCCTACTCCTACTTGACCATGTTGGTCTTGCAGCTGCGTTTGTTTGTGGAGCTCGTCGGAAGAATGGTGCTGGGTAATACAGAGGTCCGAATTGTTGGCAGTGGTCTTGTTGGTGTTGTTGTTTCGGTTCTCACGGGGATCAACGACTAACGGTCGATCCAGGTGAGTTTTCATGTCGGGGCGGACGTGACGGGCGAAGTTGACCTACAAGAAGATATGAGGATACAAAAAAAAAGACAGATGATGGAAAGGAATAAACACAGGGAGCAAAGAAGAGTTAAAGAACAACACATTTCATTTTCTAATCAGATTTGAAGTGCAAACTGTATAAAAAAAATGCCAGCCAGCTTGTGTACACTGATAGCACAAGTCTAAGGGCTAGTTTACGCCTGGTTCTTTACATTGTTGTGTTCTTCCCTCCCTGTCCTTGCCTTCCAGCGATCATCAGGGTCCAGCTCATTATAGAGGGCCTCACGACTGGATGCCAGCGTCTGCTTCCTCAGCTCTTTGGTTCGCTGTTCCCACACTGATTTATTGATACCTTTGTGGTTCTTCTGCTGTTCCTTACTGTAGATAAACAAAGGAGGAGAAAAGAACGTTGTTAGCATTGAGAGCCTTTATTCGGCTGCACCTTGTGAAAACATACACTTAAATATATGGAGGTGATGACATGGAAATTAACACCAAAAATGTAAGTACATAAAGTAGCAAGGGCATAAAGACACAGTGGGGCCCACAGACATTTACGGGACATTTTGGATAGGTCTATAAAACAGGGCAGGTTCCAACAAAACATAGCTACTGTTGTCTACACAGGTTGCCAAAGTGAAAGCCAGTTTGGCCTTACTTACTGAACCATGTGTGGACACAAGTGGAGGATAAATCTGAGGCAAGGTCTGAAATCACTGACACAATTGACACAACCTGCTTACACGCAATTTGTAAAGAAATAAAATAAAATAAATTTAAAAAATGTGTAGTTGACAGTAGTCAGTATTACCCTAGTTGTAGAAAACTGTCTGCACAACTACAATTTGGAAAAAGATAAATAAGTTTGGTACTGAGACACTAGCTAACATCTAGCAATAGCAGGCCCAAGACCAACGTAGTTGCCATATCTAAGCTGTTTCTTCAAAGGCTACTTGATGAATCTTGATAAATCATTCATTTTCCATAAAGTGGTTATTAATCAAGAAATGTTTAGTTATTTAACCAGACAGTCATGTTGCTTTGCATGAAATTTTTATGAGAAAGAAATACCAATTTAATATATTGCATTTTAAATCTAAATTATTTTTATACCACATATTTTCAGTGCTGCTGCACAGTGGGGCAGTAGCAAAGTTCTGGGTTCAAATCCTGGTCTGGGATCTTACTGCACAGAGTTTGCATATTCTCCTGATGCATGCTGGTTCTCTCAGGGTACTCTGGTTTGTGCTAGGCTATCACCAGGTGCTTCAGCTCACTCTGGAAAACGCAAAAGCTTTTCACCAGCAGAAGATTCCAAGTGCTTTTTACCAAAACCAATAAATACAAAATAGAAAATGCACTGAACATACAGTATTTCCCATTGATATCACAAATGGCAAAAAAAAAAAAAAAAAAAAAATCTGTGCATCCCAGCCACAAGAACACCATCAGAATGTATCTTCAGCACTTCAGGTGATATTGTTAACCAACTGTCCAGAAGATACCTTTTTTATTTTTGTTAAATTTTGTATTTGTTGTTTCATACTTAGCTGAATCTGTAAGACGGATAAATGGTGGAACAACCCACAAACATGATTAAATTGTTTTCCTCCCCATTATGGTGGTTATTATTTAAATAAATGTATTTTCTGAACATACTATGCTGTCATTCTGCTTTTCTGTTATAAGTTTGAGTAAATAAATCACCGAAGCACTTGGAGGCACTCTCGGGAAAAATAAAAGTCTTGCTTGCCACTGCAAAGAGCTTGTGCACATCCTAATAAACGACATAACAATTTTTTTTTGTGGCCTGCATCTTTTGGCTTAAACAAAGCATTCTTATTAACTAAGATGTCACTCATTGTCCCCCCTCAAAAATGGCTCTTAAACAAACAACCGGTGGGCTCAGCCTATCACCGATGTTTGATTAAATTCGTCCAATCACCCAAATTTGGTTGACTGTTTCTGATTACCTCAATTCACTGTTCCATATTTTCATGATTTTCCACAACGGGAGAACTCTGAATGTTGTCTGCTGCAGGTAATAGACTGACTACTGTTAATAACTCCACAGAAAACAAAGAGCTTAAAATAGGAATCAATCAAAGCAAGATCATTAAAGCTACGCCCCCAGAATCGCCACTGAGTTGACCAAATGAGCTATTAGTGACCACCTCCTTTCTTACCCTCCAAAACTACAAACGTTTACTCCATTGTCTCTTAGGGCCAGCAGTCAACCACAGTAAAGCAATAGCAGTGCTGCGTGGAGCAGGCAACAACAACAAAAAAGGAACCTGTAACACAAATAAGCCAACATAAAAACAGCTAACGAAAGCCTGAAATGTCAGTTTTAAAGGAAAGTTAAACAACAAAGGTAAGAAAGGAAAGGAAACTGTTCTCAAACAAAAAAAAAGAAAACAAGGAATGGTTGTAAAGTCAAACAGAAGGAATTCAGAAATGAATTAACAAATAAATAAATACCAGTCCAGAAAGGGGTCGGATGCGTTGTGACACTCACTGTGTACTTTGTTGCTGAGGAGGGAAACAGCTGGTGAGTGAAATGGCACAAAATAACAGAAGGATTTTATTCCAAAATTGGTAATGTGTCCACCATAGCAAAGAGCGGGCCAACTTAGAATAATTGCACTGCAGATATTAATTCAGAAAAGTGTTTCATTTTCATAAATGCTAATTTGCTTTGCACTTTTTTTTAAAAAAGAAATTTTGGCATTTTGGAATGCAATCCTTTACATAGAGACACAATACAAAATGCACATTAAACAGTCACCCAAACCACTGAGTCAGCAGTCTGCTCCATCAAAATCTGTGCCATTTATGCAACGCTGGGCTTTTTGTGATATTCACAATGTCCTTATGCGGCATGCCTCCCACCATCATTCAATGTGTCCATGACACAAGGATTTTAAAAAAAATCACTATTGAAGTGCGCTTTCATTTTCCATTTATTTGCGATATAAAATAAATTATTTTTATATTCAAATAATATTAAAAACTCATACACAGCAAAACACATTTGTCACTGTGACTTTATTACCGTGTGTAATTTAATATGCTTTCATGCTAAGTAGAATATAATTAAGCTCCTAGATGATGAACATGAAAATTATGGCTATTGCCTATGTTTGTGCATTCCACTATGATGGTTTGATCTTGAACATAAAAATGGACTCTGTCGTCATGCTATTGTTTTGCAGGGTTTTATGTAGATTTCACAGTAGCCTTCTTTCTGAGACAACCATAGAATATCTTCTTAAAAGATTCTTTATGCATCAGTGGTGACCCCATGTTGAAAATCCCTGCTTGGAAAAGGAAGGACTGTTTCGAGAAGGAATTTCAATAAATTTCCTAAATCCTTTCACAAGTTTGGGATTTCAAGCAGAATTGAAAACTCAAAGCAACCTCCTGTTCTAAAATTTAAAATAAGACATAAACATCCTTTCAATTACAAATTCAGTCATATTCTGCAACATATGGCCCAATCAGGTGTCATAGGTGGAAGTTTTTATCTTTCTAACTATGTATATTGGGAAACATTCCTAGAAGGTGAATGATAGGATGGAGCTTCTGCATGCAATTGAAACAAAGGCAAAATACTTTATGCCTATGACTAAGGCAAATACACATATGCTTACAGAGAAAGTGCAGATCTATGGAAACTAAAGAAATAACCATAATTTATGAAATAACGGACTAATCAACAGTCAGATTACTGTCAGATACTATGTTTACAGAGGCTAATGTATCAGAGGAATAAGGTCAGTGTCTACCTGTCATGTGTGGTGTCTCCCTGTTATGCTGACCGTATTGTGGTGTGAGTGACAGAGTGTGTGCAAGTAGGACGGCGTGAACTTTATCAGTAACAAAAGGAAAGACCCCTGTGTATCCAGAGAGAAGAGATCAAAGACTTGTCTGGCTCGAGGAGAACTGGCACAGAGCAACATGTGTGTGTGTGTGTGTGTGTGGGCGTGTGTGTGCGTGTGCATTTGTGTTTTATCAGGTAATCGGGTAATGTGGCATACTGGGTATGGTTCTGGGAAGCTGCCTTACATCGAAACCAATGCATTTTCTTTTACTTTAACTCCTCCTTGGTGAAGAATATTGGCCCATGAATGCATTGGTTAATTTTCTACACTATCTGCATGAGACCAGTTAGTTTGTACAAGACATTGATCAACAAAGAAAAACCTATTGTATTATGTATGACAGACGTATTATATATGCTCAATTCAATTCATTGCATTTACATAATTCTAATTCAGAATGCATGTCATCTAAAGGCACTTTGCAAAAAGAAAAAGAAGAAAATTCAATCAAATACTACAGGAAGACTCCAAGCCAAGCACACAGTTCCAGCGGATAATTTTAGTTGCCCTAGTCAAAGTACTAAGAGAAGTAAAAAACAGATATAAAGGGACACAACCAAAACAGACAAATGAAATGACATAAAGACAAGGCAGTAATTATATGCACGCCTCAGCACAAAATTACATTTTTCAACCCAGTGTATCCCTCTCAACTAAAATGGGAAAATACTAATAAAGGAATTCTCCTGTAAAAATTCTTAACATTCAGATGGAGAAGCTAAAAGAAAAGACATAATAGTGGCAATAACAAAAACTCACGCTGCAATGGAGAGGTTGGCGGCTGACAACGGGCTGACTTCAGCCACCTCCTTTGCTTTCTGCAGGGCAATCTTCTGACTGGCAGCTTCCTCTTCTTCCTGCTCATCCTGCAGAAAAAGGATTATAGATGAAAATCAAGCGCAACGTAAGTGAAACAAAGAGAACTGAAAGTGCAAATAAGTGGAACAGAACAACCCTCTTCATAAAAAAAATAATCTCTGGTTTTAAAAGTAAGAAACTCCTATAAAGTGTCAAAAAAAACTGTGAAGTACTTTACCTTGGTCAGTTCTTGAGCATTGGCTAAATTGTCCACAGCGATGGCCAAGAACACATTTAGCAATGTGTCTAAGCACAGAGTTAAAAAAAATACAATTCCTCTGGCATTGTAAAAGAGTACAATACAGTGTACCCATAAACAAACAGAAAACCACATATTTATAATGAAGAGACAGGTTATATTAAGTATAATTTATTAAGTATGTATTAAGTATAACTGTCAGTATTTAGCTTAGGGATTGAGGTGCTTGTGTGTTTCCTCACACCATTCCCGTCAAAGGATACAGTTGCCAAAAAGAGTGAGAACAATAAAGAAGACAGAGAAGGCCATCCCTTTTTGAACTCCACCCTGAGACTGAATGCCATCATACATCACCACGTTCCAGTCCTCACCAGTGAGGATCTGTAACACACACAAAATCCAACAAAGTTACTCCAAGACTCATGGATATGACATACAAAGCTCAGACACATTTATTGGCAACCCTTGTAAAGATGTGAAAAATTACCAGAACAAAAATTCACCTTTTATTTGAAGAATATTTTAAATATGGCTTTTCATTCTAGCAGATTTATTTAGTGGAGGCAAAAAAGCCAATTTTAAGAAACAGCTTTTAAAGAGAGACAATAAGTCACTGTTGGCAAAGTTATTGATATACCTAGCAAGTGGTATAAAATGATAGGAACCAAAGAATTTTCAAATGGTGTAGTTTTCTTGTCATGTTGATCAGAGCTTCTGAGAACGACTAATTTGTAATCTATGACTCCCTGGTGTCATATTTATAATATATAATAATCTGGCAAATAAAAAACTTGGACAATTATTTTAGTAACTGGCCAGTAGACTGGATAAGGATACAGATTTGTCTTCAAAAACACTCTCCTTGTGGTCACTGCATTTTTTTAATCAACCACCAGATGCTATCTACATACCGATTGGTTGCCTGGGAATGGTACCAGAAAAAGTATTTTCTGTAACGTAGGGATGTGTAGTTTCTTCCTTTTATACTGTATGTTTATGAGCAAATTGTTAAGCCCCATAAAAGCTAGTTTTTCGGATCATTTTCCCTCCCTCCTGTCTTTCCTGTTTCAGAATATTGCCTCCGCTCACCTGAAACACCGTCATTATTGCTGCAGGGAAGGTATCGAAATTGGTCGGAGGGGTGCCATTTTCAAAATTAAACCTAGTAGGAGGTAAAAAAAAAAAAGAAAAAGGAAAATATAAAAAACACAACAAATAGCAGTAAAAACAGATTTGTCTCACAAGTAAAGCTCATTATGTTGCAAAAACAATTTTAAAAAATTACTCAGAAACCAGCAATTAACAGAAAGCTGTCTCTTGGCGGAAAACTGCTGCAAATTAGGTCAATTATGAGAGAAAGAAAAAAAAGAGAGAGAGAGACAAGAAAACAGCACTGACTGTCCTCCGAAGAGCTGCATGCCCAGAAGGGCAAAGACAACTATGAAGAGGAAGAGCAGGAAGAGCAAGCTAATGATGGACTTCATGGAATTGAGAAGAGAGACGACAAGGTTACGCAACGATGCCCAGTACCTGAAGAGAAGAGAGAGGAAGTGTGTAATAGATTATGTTTAATGGTGATGGAAACAGGAAGTTGTTCATTTTAGATGGTAAGGGATCATATTTCTCTGACTCACTTGGTGACTTTGAAGATTCTTAATAACCTGAGAGCCCGTAGCACACTGATGCCAAACGATGTGCCCGGTTGGATGATTGACCACAACACTTCAAATATGCTGCCACAAATCACCTAATGCCAATATACAAAAAAAAAAAAATCAGTAAGTTCTACACACATTTGAATTTACAAATGTAAGTTCCTTTTTCACTTAAACGTTTGAGCAAACAATTTTTCACAATTTTTAAGTGCAATGCAGGATCTCACAATGCAGTCGAAACAGTTGAAGGAGGAGTTGAGGTAGGCCTGTTTTCCGAGGCCGTACATTTTAACACACATCTCAGTCAGGAAAATCCCCAGGAAGGTGAACTCAGCATAAACTGCAGATGGAAGCAAACAGTCAAAAAATAAATTTTTACATTTTAAAATGGCAAAGTTTTGATCTTATTTAAAAGCTTTGGTGGAAAAAAAAAAAATTGAGAGCGATTATGTCAGCCAACCAATTTGTCTGAATAGTAAATTTATCTCAGGTACATTAAGTGGGAAGGAAAGTGTTAAAAGTAGAGCCTAGTTAAAAAGATGGTCAGCAATTTACATCTGCATGTATACTAATATGATATACTTCTCATTCTATTTCAAACATTCAGATATGCAGCTCCTGGTTACTGCTGGATGTACTTGTTTGTTGATGTCTATGTCAGCTTTTTCATGGATTTAGCCAAATTACAGAAAGAAAATTGTGCTAACCCACTTCCTTTCTGTAAAGCTGTGATGGCTGCATTTGTGTGTTTGCAGGGATAATCTGTACACAAAGAGAGCGTGTGTTCCCTCCTACTCACATAGAAAATCTGAAAGTCGTTCGGGCTGGTCGTAGTGCACTACAGCCACACACAGTGTGTTGAGGCCCACCAAACACAGCACAGTCCAGTAAAATGCCTGGGATTTGACGACGCGTCGTACAAAGAACCGAAACCGCCGCTCCCGCCGCTTGAAGGTTGAACCTTCGAGTTTTGAGCTTTTCAGACTGGCACGAGCAAATGGTGAACCTGGAAAATATTAATCAAGAAACAAATAGAAATAACTTGACACTTAAACAATTTAACCAGTACACATATTGCTTCACTTGAACGTGCAACTCTGAGAAGTAAAAGGGCAACATACTTCATAGGTAGCACTTATTTCTGGGTACATTAATAATAAATGTTTAACCTCTAAGGTAGTCATGAAACCAATATAAGGTCATAGTAAAATCCTTTATGACCACAGGACTAAACATTAACCTTATGCTTCAGTGATTCTTTGATAAAAAGGTTGTTTTGTTGGGTGGCACTTTCTAAACAATATATATTTTTTTAACATTACTGTTTAGCGTTGATTACACTGTTTTGTGGTACATACCTGTTGAACTTTTTGACATTAGGTCCGATTACAATAAACTGCCCCTGAAAGTTTATTGTGAAGTGAGAGTAGAAGGATGTGTTAGTTTAGAAATTTAAAAAGTATGGCACGTGTTTCTATTCAGCCTTCTGAAGTCAACTCGTTGCAGAACTACCTTTTTTATTTACCTTTTGTGCAAATTTACTTACACTTACAGTTGCAAGCCTTTTGGAGAATATCTGTATCAGTGTTGCACACAGTCTATAATTAGTAAAACCAAGTCAGAATGGACAGAGATTATCTTTGATCATCTAATTTAAAGTCTTCAATAATATAGGATTGGATTTAAATCTGGACTTAGACTAAAAAGTGTTACCGTGCTTGAACAGGCATTGATCTAAACCCTTCCACTGTAAATCTGGCTGTACAATAAGGGTTGCTGTTCTGCTGGAAGGTAAACCTTCCTATGAGTTTTCTACCTGGAGCAAAGATCCAAAAGTTGCTAGTAGTGCCTGGTCGGAAATGTAAAATTGCAACTAAGGCATGTAGAATAAAACAGAAACTTAAGGTCACTCTCTTTTGCAATTAAAGCTGTGGTGAAAGAACATCTGAAGGCGTAAAGCTTGAACTGAAACAATAACGTCTTGTTAAAGACAGGGAAAAAAGAAGACATTGAGGGAGAAATGTAATACCAGGAAGAACACAGCCGTATAGAAGAAGACAGAAAAGCAAAGGGCAGAAGAAGGGAAGAGACGGCGGTCAGATAATGCTGAAATGCAAGATAAGATACCATCTCTATGTACCTGAGGTTTGTGTGTGCTTGAGACAGACTAAGTGAGACAGGACATATCTTACCCAATGCCAGATCTCCCTCTCCTTCCTCTGGATTGAGGAGCTCCGCTTTGCTCTTATGGTTTTTTGTGGCTCTTCTACGAGAACCTGTGGCAAGATAATACTTTTTTTACGGCAATAAGATTCATGCTGAAATGTGTGGTTTTTAGTTGTTTGCAACAGATTGGAAAAGCTCATTAATATGTGCACAGCATTATTTCATACCGTCATAATCATTTTCATTCTCATCATCTGCCAAGATGACCTCTTCTACAAAACAAAGAGAGAAAATGTTATTATTAAACACATCTTCATGTTTTGCTGTAACAGCAGCAAAATCAAGTTGAGCATCAGTTTAATACTAAGAAGAAGACTAAATATCAAAAAGTAAGTAAGAGAGGAACTTGTTTGTATTGTACATATAACAAACATTTGAACCCGTGGATCTTGAATATGAAAGTAAAATCATGTGTCTGTGTGTGTGCAGACACGTGTTAAGTCAGAGCAGCTACCTACTGCAGCTACCTACTGCTCTGACTTAACTCAAAAGACATATGTGATAACTCACAAAGGATCAATGCTGTCAGATATGAGTGATTTCACTTAACAACAAACAAAAACGACAACTGTGTGCCTTGGGTTATTTATCTGTACCTTTCAGTTTTCATGTAGGTTGTCTTTTTAAAAAGCTCAAATGTCTGTTTTCATTTTTATTTCTTTTTCTCTTTCCTCTTTCTGATGATAAGCCTTCCATTCCATCCCTCTTTCCCATTAACATCTGCTACACATTGAGTGTAATGTAATCAGGAATCAGAAGAATCATACAAAAAATTTTTTCAATTGACTCCATACTTCAATTAAACTATTATGTATTTATTTCTTTGATCAAATAAAATATAGCTTTTACCTGTTATGAAATAATAAAATACAGTCTTTTTTTAGATTAACAAATATAGAATCTATTAAAAGGGCTTAATTTTTGGCAGTCTAAAAGCACAAAAATAAATTATACCTTGCTATGTAGAGTTATCTTTGAATATTGTTCTGTGATGAATTATTGAAATCATACAAAGCTAGTGTAAAATTTGTTGTTTGCCAAAGAATGAAACCAAACGTTCCTTGATGGAAAACTTTTAGGTGAAGGTAGGTTTTCGGATGGAGTCATTTATCTACAAAACATGTGAAGCACATGCAATGAACTTTCCATACCGGCCTTGCAGATCCACTCCAGGTATCCATTGAGTTCCCTTTCAATCTGCTGCTGTCGTCTAAGCTTCAGGAACTCTCTCCTGTTCTCCACACGCTCCCTTTCTTTGGCAAACTCCCTAAAGAGAGAAACACACAAGAAAATGACAACTTTACTGTGGACAACATTAATCAAATTTAGAAAATGAACAAATTACATTTTACATTAGTTATGATATATAATTGTAACAATGCACATGCATGACATAAACTTCCATGCTTACCCTGACAACACACCAAGCACCAGGTTGAGCATGAAGAAGGAGCCGATGATGATAAGAGGGATGAAATACATCCAGTTCCATGCGCTCCCTGAGGCGTCGTTGCTCTGGAAACACACACCCAGACAATATGCAGAGTAGTTTGGCTCTCTGCTCCTTTTATTGGTTTATGCCAATAGATATATCACGAATCCGGCTGATTACCAACATACTCAATTATGCACATTTAGATAATTAAAGAAATGAGACATATGTGAAATATGTCAAAGTAGAGTTTAAGTGGTAAAGCAGAGAAAAAGATATAAGTGAACTAAAACAGCAGCCCTGGGAATTGATGTTGATGATGTCTTTACTGGAATCCCAATTCAGCTTGAAAGTGGCATTCTGAAATAAAAGGTTGTTCCAAGGATTTTTATGTGATACATTTATACTTTTGATATTATAAACTTAAGTTACTATTACTACCTGAAAATCAACCTGCTAAGAGTAGGCTTCCAAATTTAATGCTACATACTGTAGAAGCAGAAACACCAGCAAAACAGGAATGACATGAATATGCTTGAAGTCATCTTAATAAGTAAATGCATCTCTGCCACTCTATTTAGCTGCACTGTCAAAGTAAATAATGCATAAGAAATGCTTTTCTTGTTCCATCTCTGCTTCCGAAATTTTCCTGTTTAGGGAACTGTTTTCCTTATTTTCATTAGAGCCTTTGCTTCTTGTATCCATAATGTTTTAAACCATATCTATTCAGTCAAAATTTAGGGGATTGTTTATTTTGTATTTTTATGTTTGCACACTTCCCATTCTTTATCCATTCCCATCTCCTCATTATTACTGATTGGCCTTTCCAAAAATGACGTCGTTTACTCTTTCTGCCTTGGACTGTATTGTCTCTCTGTCTCAAGTCACCCATCTCCCCCCTCATTCCTACCACCTGCATGCAAGCCGCTGCTACTGCTGTGTACTCAGAGAACTGCAGACCATTTTTTTCTGCCATTAAAGTTTTATTGCTCCTCTTCCTCAGCAGTTGCAAGAATAACTTGGACTGAACAGGCTGTTTTAAATATGGAGCAGCATCGGGAAGGAGAGGCACGACGAGAGAGTGCAACAGTCAGGAGAGAGCAGCAGAGGGATGGAGGGGAGAAAGATTAGAACAAACAAGGATAACAAACACCAAATAGCAATTAGGGGAAGACAGAGTTGTCGTTTTCACACAAAAAGAAGTTTAGAGCAAAATTGGGTCTAGATATTTGACATTATTTTGGCAGATTTAATTTAAATATCCTGGTTTTCTTGTATAGACTGAACTTTAAGCATTGTCTATGAATTTTGAACAGGGCTGGGGACAGGGTTTTAGGAAGAGCAGACTGATGTTAACATACTTTATTTGTTCCAAGTCTAGTTATGATGTGTATTTGATATAAATTTTCTGATGGAACACCTATTTGTGTCTAAATATCAGCCATCTGACCCAAACAATTTCTACCTCATGAAAAGAAATCTTATAGAAAGTTGAGGAAAGAGGAAACACTCAGCAAATTATAAACAGGTCAGCTAAAAAAAAAATTATATGTTAAAAATATTCAGAAAATGATAATATTGTGAAAAAACGATGGTGTCTGGTTTCTCTGGGCAACACAATCATGGGGGAAGACTGCTGACTTGACAGATGTCCAGAAGACAGTCACAGACACCCTCCACAAGGAGGATAAGCCTCAAAAGGCCATTGCTAAAGAGGCCAGTTGTTCACAGAGTGCCTTATCCAAGAATATTCATAGACAGGTCAGTGGAAGAAAAAACGTGTGTGCAGCAGAAATAGGGAATCTCTCCATGTTCTCCTTCCTGGTTGTTTCTCTGGATTTATGGTTTTTGTTCTGTCTTGGCTCCATTGTTTTTTTGTTTTTTTAAGTTTCAGCCACCTTATTTTATTAAACATTCATCATCAACTCTCCGCTCTTGCTTTGGGGTCCTACCTTAAAAAAACATCCCCTGACACAAAGCCTTTTCGTGGGCTACAGACGTCGCAATTTCGGTCTCAAGAAACTCCTGTACCGGAGACAAGTTGAAGAAGTGTCTTAGCTGGACTAAGGAGAAAAAGAACTGGACTCTTTCTCAGTGGTCCAAAGTCCTCTCTTCTCCAGTGAAATTTTGCATTTCATTTGGAGTTCATGGCCCCAGAGTCTGGAGTAAAATTAAAGCGGTTCAGATTCTTCATTCCAGCATGAACATTTGACAGTGAGGTTAGAGGTCGCTATGTCACCCTCTGGTGTTGCTTCATTGTGTTCACTGAAGTCTACAGTCAACACAGTCATCTATCAGGAAATTTTAGAGCACTTCGTGCTTCTGCTGACCGGCTGTGTGGAGATGCTGATTTTATTTCCCAGCAGTTCTTGGCACCTGAGCACATTGCAGGGATTTATTGGGTGCTGTCAAAAGGAAAAGGAGAGCCACCGTGCTGAACAATACTGATGACCTGAAGGCTGCTATGAAAGTGACCAGGGCTTTCAATACACCTCAGCAATTACCCAGGATGACTGTCTCCACGCCACACCGCATTGATGCAGTAATTTGTGCAAAAGAACCCCAGATCAAGAATTAAATATTTAGGGAAAAAAAACATACTTTTAACAAGAGTGATATTCCTGTGTAAGGTATCTCTTTTTACTTACTTTAGAAAATATCAAAATTTCAGAGAGACTGACTTTTGGGCAATCACTCTCTATAAGTCATACTCACCAAAATGACAAGAAAGAGAAGCTTGAAATGTTTTACGCTATATGCAATGCATCCGTATAATATTTTCATTTCACTTTTTAAAATGAGTGACCAAAAACTTTTTCATAATATATTTTTTTCTTAGATTTACCTGTACTGGAAAGTATTCTTTTCCAGAAGACAGTGTTACATTACTATATAATGAGACGACACTGGCTAAGAAAGAAGCACCCACTTCAAAATTGATAAGAAGTTCAACTGAAATCTAAAGTTAGCCATGTAGATAAGTCAAGTCCAACTGGAGTCAGGTGTAATAGTCAGATGAGTCAAAGGCTGAGCAAATTTGGCAAAATAAAGGTAGATATGTCTGGAGCAGTCATTGTGTCCTTTCAAACTTAGGAAGAATGACTCAACAATCGAGCATGGTGGTAGCCTCATGTCACGGTCATAAACACTGCCAATGGTACGGCCATGTTGTATAAAGTGGGTTGACCTGTACAACATGAAGCCATATGGCAGCACAGTAAAAAAACAAACAAAAAAAAAACAAAAAAACCCCAGAAACATTCTGCTTGGTTGTACGCACATAGTAGAGAAGGTCTGTCCAGCCCTCCATGGTGATGCACTGGAAGACGGTGAGAATAGCAAACAGGATGTTGTCAAACTGGGTAATGCCAAAGTTTGGCCCCAACCAGCCCCCTCTACAAACGGTGCCATTTGGACACTCCCGGGACGGAGGTTCTTCTCCACATGGGAACTCTTCCCGGATCTCACCTGTTTTTGGGTGGAAGTGAGAATTCATAAAAGAACAAAAATAGTCACAGGTCATTATGTCATACATACAATGATATTACTTTCATTTCCTATAGACCTGAATAAACTATAATATTTATTCATCACAAGGACAGTTTCACCTGTGTGGTTGTCAAAGCAGGTTTTGTGGAATTTGCCTATGTAGAACTCCAGACCAATGATGGCAAACATGAGGATGGCAAAGAAAAGTAACAGGCCAATTTGTAGTAGGGGGATCATGGCCTTCATGATGGATTTGAGCACCACCTGTAAGCCTGAAGAACACAACAGAAACACTTATTTTTGTGCAACATGATTTTTATTTCCTACCTGAAAATTACTATCAGGTCCAGATATATCACTTCTGTGCGTTTTGATCTGATCCATCAAGACAGCACTCGTCAGTCTTCTAGATATGCAGCAGCAGAGTTTCACATGTGTCTAGAGGCACCGCTACACCTCTAAATATGTTCCCGTAGTCTATATTTAACAAAATCTGCTTCATAACTGATCTGAAGCACCAGCCAAAATAACTTTTTTATATCCTGTCCACAAGGCTCGAAATCTGATCTAATCAATGACTTTCACTGCGGATGACTACTCGTGACAGTTAAGATGACACAATAAAGATCCTTTCCATAAAGAACAACACAAGGCAACCAAATTGCTCATTGTCATTCTCCTAAAACTAACATTTTGGTTACCTGCATTCAACGTGTATAATGAATGCTTCACTTTCATAAATCTATGAATCTGATATAAGAATCAGTCCAGAAGAGAATAAAACAAAAGGTCGTAGAACTGTGACTGAGAAAAATCTATGAATACATCTGGAGTTTCAGACAACTGAAAGTATCTGCTTCTTCTTTTCATTGTACTTCTATGCTGAAATTTTTATTTATTTATTTTTTTGCTTTTGCACTAAGCCTTATGGCTAACTGCTGTGCCCTGAACCAGTGCTTCCTTATTATAATATCATCTTTTGACATAAATTGGGTCGTGAAATAGTGAGGATCCAAGTACTGTAGACCCTCATTCCTCTGAAAAACTAAGTAAAACCTTTAATTTTAATTTAAAATAGAATGTTTTTCATATATTATAGCAATTTTAATGTCATAATCAATTCTAACAATAATCATCTCAAGAACAATATTTTCTCAAAACACTATTGCCTTGGAGCAAGATGGTCTTTGTGTAGGTTCTCTGGCTTCCTCCCACAGTCTAGAAATGACTGTTAGGTTATTGGTCTCTCTAAATTATCCTTTACATTTCAATAAGCACATTGTGCACAAAAGACCAATATTTTGTTGGTGAATTGTACAAAAAATAAAATAAAAAACAGAACCAGCATAAAACAATGACTTTAAGCCCTGTTAATCCTCAAAACCAACTAAAACAACAATGAATTTTAAAAAAGAACAGTTCATAGTATTCAAAATTCATCAAAGAAGTAATTTCAAGATAAAGTTGGACACTTGAAAAAGTTTGTATAGTTCCAATAATAGGTATTGACTTACTAGGTATACCGGACACCAGCTTGAGAGGCCTCAATACCCTCACAGCCCGAAGGGTCCGTAAGTCGAAATCTGAGCCCACAGTGGACAGAATCCTGAAAGCAAAAAGATAAATGCTCAGATGTGTTCATGGCAAATCAATATTCGAGCCAGTCAGGCTTGTCACTGTCAGTCAAACTCTGTGTTTCTCACATTCCCTTTCATCCACACACAACCCTTGCAAGGCCATTACAAACAACTGGATGAGCACTGTATGTAAATCCTGTAAGAGCCAAACCAATCAATAGAGCTGACAAGTAAAGTAAGACAGAGAAGTGTATCAGGATGCGGGAGGGGCCCACTGAAAAGATACTGCTCTGTATCCAGATTTTAGAGGGACTACTAAAGAAAAGGAAAGATAACGAGATGCAGAAAAGATGGCGGTAAGATGAAAAAGAAGGCTGGAAACAGACACAAAGGGAAGTACTACCAGATAGTCTGAATGACTATTTTTCTTATTTTGTCTGTTTGAGATACATTTAGCTTTTCTCAGTCATGCTACACAGTAAGCGCATTGTAGTGTGAGCTATAGCACCTTTATCAACACCGATCATCAAAGTTAACAGCTTGAGGAGGTTAAGATGTTCCTGGGTGCTGATAGACTTCCAGTCAGTCATGCTGTCTGACCCATTCTGTGAATCATCCGTACTTCCCACTTCTGTCTCTCTCTCTCTCTCTAGATCACTTTCTGTCTCTCTTTCATTCATCCTATTGCTGTAACACATGCCTTCTTTCCTCTGTTCCAAAAAGATGTGAAGTGACTCAGCAGAAAGTTAATCATGATTCTGAACTCTGCCCATTATGCTCTGATTAGAATACATCGCATTTAGAAAGAAAGGCAACTTTCTTTCTAAAGAAAAGCAAGAGTCAGTCGGTGAACAAAAATGCCAGTTGTGGTTTTAAATATGGGACAGCACTGGTATAATGGTCTGCACTGGTAGAGATCCAAGAATGGTTTGGTTAAAAATAAAAAATAAAAATCACCAGATATTTTCATTTTTACCAAAAATGGTAATTCTACCATTGAAGAATGGCAATTCTTCAAGGGTAATTAAAGAATGACAAGTTGATTCTTTAATTATCATTGAAACAACAACCTCTTTAACAATGAATCTGCATTGTAAGGAGGTAGTAACAGATCTGAAACAGCCAACTTATGAAGCAATGACAGACACTGTGCAGCCAGCTGGTTCACTGATTTCTGGAAAAACAAAACAAAAACAAAGATGACCTTCATGGAATGCAGCCATATTCTTTTGGATGGGTCAAGCTACCTTGGGTCAAGACAGAATGGATCGCCTGAATTAAATCAAGAGTAGTTATTTTAGAGCAAAACTGAGAAAGTCTCCTTTTATTCCATTGTCTTTTTTACATGTGTAAAAAAGTCAGCAGTGGAACGTTATTTACATAATCCCTTAATTAGTTTCATATAATTAAAAGGGAAGGAAGATGCAGGATAACATGAAGGGAGTATTAAACAACAAATGGCATAAGACATCATTGACACGATGCTTAAGAAATATTCCAGCTTAGCTGTGCAGTCAAAATGTACTATTTACTTTAGATACACTGTTGTTGATAAGTAGGAAGGCCTTAGTGTTGTCAACCATGTGCTGTCCAATGTGCTAATAGTTTATGGTTGAAGAAAGACTGTTTATCCATCACCGACTGTTTATCGGTGACCACGCTCACTAGCCCGAGGGTTCAGGCTCTCGTGTGGGGAATGAGCTATAGCACAGCAGAGAGTTAGGGGGAGGGTGTGATTGACAGCACTAAGACTCTACTCCTGGGTCTGATTGGCTACAAAGGACAGTAGGAGGCAGAGGAACTTGATTTTTAAAGTTATATATTGCAGGTTTAATGGTTTTAAACCCTTCAGTGGGGCTGAATTGAAAATAATTCTGTAAACGAGAATTAGTCGAAAGTTCTTCACATCAATGTAACAGATGAACATCCAGCCAATGTCTCACCTTTGATGGAAAGTGTTCCAGCCAAGGTTAGCATAACTAGCTATTAAAATACTTTTACATGCAATAAATAACAATAAAATGGGAAATAAATTTAATGTAGCTAAAAAAGAAGAGTTCTTAGTCAGGATTACACTGGGAGAAAGAAATGCAAAAATACAAACATAAGGTGCATTGACAGCAGACAACATGCTAGACCCTTTTAGTGTGGAATAAAGCAGACCCTTTTTTCTATGCTTTTTCGTACACAGGGTCTGGACTCTAGACTAGAAACAATTGTTGGCTGGAAGCGTATACTCTGTTGAAGTTTTAAATAATTGGATATTATTTTACCCAACTGCTAACGTTTGGTTGTGATGAATGTAACACGCCAGCTTAATGCTTATCAGAAATTGTGTGCACTGTAAACAACCCAGCCGGGAATAAAGCCACAACATCTTTGGCAGCAATAAAATATCTTGCTCAGACTTTAACTGCTCAAGCATTGCTAACATGGACTGAATGGCTTCCTTCACTTGCTCCGCTCCCATAGCTAGACTACGGCCCTATAAAGGCAGACTACACTTCTGAAACAGTGTGGAAAATCAATGTCAGTCATTCACAACTCCTCCTTCAGTTTGCTGATTGGCACGGTTGAAATTCAACCGAAGAAATCGAGCCGAATGAGAAAAATATGGAACACTGAAGGAAGATCAGATGAGAATCAAGCAAAATTGCATAGGAAGCAATGACCAGACTATTGAGTTTCCATTACAGAGGCTAAAATTTTGAAGAAGAAAAAAACCCCAATAAAATATATGACTACAAGCACATCTATGGCATCACAATAGTATGTTCAATGAAAACACACCTAAACGAAAACAATACATGTGATAATAGCTGGAAAATATGATGAAAACAACACTGATGTAAATTCAGCTTCCAAACAGCATCATTGTCACTGACAGTGTCACACCGATGAAGCAGTTCCTAATTCACACCGTCTCCACGGTTACAGGACCCTATCTCATTCATAAATGTTTCCATGGCAACAGGTACATCGGCTCATTGATAGAATCTTTGTATCACCTTGGAAACAGGGCCAAGGGAGGAGCCAGATTGATTTCTGTTTTCCTTTTTTCCCCTATTATCTTCTGTGTTTAAATATGCACATTTGTGAAATAACACAGACAGACACAAACATATGAGCACATGCACAAATAGATCCACAAGGCAAATGGGCATGAGGTAAAACATACTGGGTAAAAATAAGTACAAATGCAGAAGATGGGGTTGTTTGGATAAACCTTCGAAAAACAATTTTTTTGCTCCTGAGAGACAGAGAGGCTATCTAATGTTAAACTTAAAAAAACAAAACACAAATAAACACAAAATCTATGTCTGCACTTTAGGCAAAGGTAGACTAAAGTAATGAAAATTGAGAATTCATATACATAATTCCTACAATAATATTGTCTGATATATTCATGTATCCTTCAGCTGAGTTCATCTGAATGCAGCAAATCGTTTATGTTCACTTTCGGCAAAAGCAATATCATTTCTGATTTTCTCCAAATTTTCAAAATATCTTTTCCTGTGCTTTTTATATGATATTCTAAAGTATTTTGGATTTAGTGTGAGAGTAAATATTCTTTTAGGCGAATGTTACACACTACATTGATAAGAAGTTAGAATCTTTTAATAAAATCCCTTTCAAAAAATAGAAACAGTGTAAAAGAAAGAATGCTTGAACATCCAAAGTACAGTGTGCTGAAATCTGTTAAATGACAGCAGCAAATGCCTGTAGAATAGCCTGCACAGTATTTAATTATCCGAATACTAATGCTATAGGGAATTACAGCAATTTTTCACATTAACCTGCAGACACATTTTAAACTGGGAGAGATACTCCTTAAGGGCAACACATACGTAGGTGCAATGGGTGACACAGTTGCCATGAAGCAAAAAAAAAAAAAAGAAGTAATTTTGATTTTTAGTTGAACAAATTGTCAAAACATGTAATTTAGGCCAAATTATGACTGTCTTTACTGTAGTCAAGAAAATGATACAAAAACATTTTGTACAAAATGAAGGGGCATAATAGAATCTATACCTCATAGGAGTGACAGGACTTTACGTTTGATAAAATACATTTTATTTCTTCACAATTAGATCGACAAAAAACATGTATTTAGATATTTGCCAAGATATGCTCTAAAAAAGAGAAACTATATAGCAACCGCTCAAGGCAGAAGTACAGCAGAGGGAGTTATTCATGGTAAGAATGGCTATAAACCAAAAGTAATTGGACTAATAATCAATATTAGAAATATTAAAAAAAACAACTAGCCTATTTCCAGACTCAAACCACTCTGCAAATTTACAACAGATCGATCAATAATACAAAACACAAATTAAATGGCATGCCAAAAGGCTACAGAGTGTAACTTTTCTAGTCATTGTATCCAGCATAAGTGACATTTTTGAGCGTTTTAAAAAGAGCAACTCAAAGAGCTAATATAGTGAGTAAAAAATGAAAAGTAATGTTTGAAATGGAAATATATGTGTGGTTCCAAGTGTGTGTGTGTGCATGGACACTGGTCAGTATGTTATCAAAGGTTTCCAACCAAAGGTAGAAAGAAAGGCCAAGTAGTCTTTTATCTTCAAAGAGCTGTGAACCGCCATTCAAAGAAAGCACAACAAAGAACATGTGTGTGTGTGAGAGAGAGAGAGTGGACGATACGTAATGCATCACAGAAACATCCCCACAATGGCTGCAGCATTGTGTGTAAATCTTTACACCATTCACCTTTATCATAAAAAAGGAAGTGACATCAGTACAGAGAGGAGGATGCTCTGAGTCCACCACACACCAAATCCTTTTTTGTTCTTTAAATTGGTGATACATTATAGACATAGACAGAGTTAATTGTCATTCAATTGTGCTAATAATTAATAGTCCAATAAATATAACTATACTAACCTCTACTAATATAATTAGTATAGTAATACTATACTAATTATAATAGTATACTAATATATTAGTATATATTAGTATACTAATATACTAATATATTGGTATATTAGCATAATACTCATAATACTATGAGTATTATTGCTGTACATACTCATAGAGCATATTTTAATTTCCATTTTGAATGTCCCCACTATGCCTATTTCCTTTGTAATTAACTATCTCTTCAAAAATAACGCCTCTTCTTCACTTCATTTTTAGTCCTTTAATTCTTTTGTCACTTTCCCTTTTTCACACCTGAACTAACAAAAAAATACTACCTGAAGTGCCAGTTATCATTTTCACTGCTGGTCACTATAGTAATAATTGGACTATATTTTAACAGTTTTTGTTCTTTTCTGCCCATCCAGTAATGGTAACAAGCACAGCTTTATTTTAGGTGTTTATACTTGGGACATAAGAGCTTAAAGAGCACTCTAGGATCACTGTAATGTAAAATCTAAAATATCTCACTGACTTGAGAACAATTAAACATGATGATGAAATGAAATAACTTCAAATTCCAATTATTTCTTCTAATTAATCCTGAGGTGTAATTTTTCATGTTAACTTTAAATTAATAGAAATTCTCCTCTTCCTGCTCATTACATCCCCTCCTTGTCTTCCTCGCTGCATCTTGCTGTCTCGCTGACACTTGTCTTCTCACCTCTCTCACAGTGACTCTGTTGTGCCACACTGAGAGGAGCTTGGTGTCATGGTTGCTCTTGTTAAAGCTTACGACCATACTGCCAGACGGGGAAGAACATTTGTGCCTGTACAGTATTTGTGTGGTTGTGACAAAGTGTGAGAGAGAAAACAGGTGAGCAACAGATGGCAATCACTGTTTCTCCTGACACGTTGTCTGCAAAAAAAGTGGCACAATTGTTTTATATTGTTCAGAACAGAAGTTTATATCACACCTCATATGCACAAATACTGTATGTTGGAATTGTTTATTTTTTTGCAGTGCATTAAATATGTTCCTCTTCCCTGGGCAGACTGAAAATGTAACTTGTGACTTCAATGTTTTTTAAAGTGCAAAAGTTTGGAATAACTGTGTTTTTTATCTCTAGTTCATATACAATGCAAATTATTCATAGAGGTTAAGTGCACGCATATCCCAACTAACAATGTCACCTCTGCTTTTTGCTTTTTATAGACTTCAACATAGGCTTGAAAATTTGTGGGTTATACCTAAAAGTTAGGTCCACAATGTAAAAATATAATGAACTGTTAATTCTGCCGAGAAGAGCAGTCAAACAATTAGTCTGAGTTATGCCAGAAGCTTGGTGAGGGCAACATAATTATGTGGTTTTGTCTATAGCTTTCTAACAGACATTTATGCTGGTGTGAATAAACAGTAGAATAATTTATGAACAACTTTGGCCCACTGTGGATTAAAGAAAATAAAACTTGTGCAGCTAATTTTGTTTTGAAACATTTAAGTTTTATACTGTTTTAACAATTCACTCCTGAAAAAAAGTCACCTGAGAACTTTGATCGTTGCATGCTGCTCTGAAGGGCAGCCCCCGGTTTTTCTAATCCATTTTTGTTGTTGCCTTCAACAAAATTATTGCGCCTTACTGTATCTAGACGTACTCAAAGTTTATGACAACTTACACATTCAACTTTGCTTTTATTTTGTCCTTCACACACTTATTTTTCTTTCTTTCTTCATCCAACCGTTTCCTATGTTTCTACTTGACTACCAACATGTGTCCATTTTTCTTAAACCTCCCATCTTGCCTCCTCACCAGTGTCTGCTCCATCTGTCCCCCCAACCCGTTCTTGTCTCAGTATATACTGAGGTGACATTTGTTCACCACCCAGGCGACTGGCTGCCTGCGGCTCAGCTCTGTGATCTGACTTCTACCTTGCGCAGAATGGGGCCCATTCATTAAAGCAGACGAGCTGGTAAAGGACACTCAAACACGTGTGTTTGTGTGTGTGTGTGTGTGTGTAGTGAATCCTGGGACATTAAAACTAACAAAAAGTGGACCCAAATGACACTGAAAGAAAAGACGATTCAGAATTTAGTGAGTTTTTTATGAAGAGATTTAAAGGACGCATTTAAAGCATTTAAAGGACGCATTTTAGTGTGCATGCATGTCATTTGTCTAAAGTTACCTACCCTGTTAGCACCACCACAAAGTCCATGACATTCCATCCATTTCTCAGGTAGGAGTTCTTGTGGAAGGCAAAACCAAGCGCCAGGATCTTTATTCCGGACTCAAAGCAGAAGATTCCTATAAAGTACGGCTCTGTATCGTCCTGTGGAAGAAGACAAAATGACAGCAAAAGAATAAAAATGATAATGAGGAGCTTTGTCACAGAAGAGTAGAGCTTGCTTTCTGAGAAAGCATTTTCAAAAATATGCATCTAATTTCTGAGCTACAATTAAGTAGGACAATAAAAATGTAGAACAAAACAATCAAATTATTAACTTTGGACACTTTTTAGTCTAATATAAGTTTGACTCACCAGCCGTTCAGACAGTGGTGTCTTGTCCCCATCAGGCAAATGTTGTTCAAGAGCTAGGACAATGCAATTGGCAATGATGGTAGCTAGAATCATCCACTCAAATGGAGTAAGGAGAGTCAGTTAAGGAATAATTGGATCAGTTTTTCAGTGTAAAATGTTTTCATACATAATCATGGCATAATTCCACCTATTCAAAACAGCACTTTATCCATAACACAATATGCATTGCATTACACAAAGTGACTGATAAAACCGGCACATAACTGGCAAAGATCATCTTCTCTCAGTTCCTCCACGCAAGAAAGAAATCCAGGAAAAACTAAAAACTGATCAACAAACACAGCATACCTTGCTTACAATATGCAAATGGGTTACATTCACACAGAAATAGAAAAATAAATGATCTCTCTTTAGAAAATGTGTTGTAGCAACTACGTTGGTTTCTTGGTTTCATGTGTACCAATATTTTAATTAAAGTTGTTTTTTTAGTTATACCCTTTCTAGTCCTTCTATTGACATGTTGGGTCTCAAATATGATATCCGACACGTCAAACTTCCACAAGGGTCCCACTTTTTAGCCAAAATTGTTTCACATCAAAGTAATTTAGGCAATATAGGCAACCTCTATGAGCAGCAACAGGTCTGTTAAGCAGTCGACTATCTCAGCAGAAAGTCTGAGTAACTCACTGACTAAAATATGTTTGTTGTAATCTGTTCTAATCTATAAACAGCAGAGCAAGAGTAAAAAGCAATAATAAGTAAAATCGTTTCTTTAAAATTTAGCTGCTGATCAGTGATTTAGATAACTTTACTATGGTGATAATAATTAATATGCTGCATTATTTTAGAAACTTTAGGTTTCTAATTTAAATAAAAAGCAGTGATTATTTCTTGTTTACATATTTTAAAGTTGTGACACTCTCACACAAGCCTATGCCTAGATATGAGAATTTTTGAGCATTGAAAATAAGCGCACACTTTGTTAATTTCTAAAAAGTACACTTCTGCAATGATGCGTAGACAAATGTACATGAAGTAACAATTAAGATTCATTCCCTACTCTCACTTCCAACGCTTAAAAGAAAGACGAACTATCTGATTCCCTTGACTGTAAGTGAGTCAAAGAGACAGCAGGTCCAAAGCTCGAATGGACCTCTGTCTCGCCTCTCTTTTTGCCTTTGCTGCCTGTTTACACACACAAAAGGACACACATACACCCACAAGCTCATCGTTATGAGTCAGTTAAATATGCTCTGCTAAGTGTATTTTCTGGTAACACGTCTCCCACGCAGACAAACAAAACAAACACAGACATAGGCTTTACCAAAGTGGTAGAGAGCCTGGACAAGAGAGGTTTATTCCATTCAGCTCCATGTACAGGCTTACAGCATCTAAAAGATTGTTCATATCTTAATGTCTTAATCATAGATTGTTTCTGTCAAACAAACAGTGTTGATTTAAATCAGTGCACCTTTCTAATTAAGGTTTTTATTGCTTAGCTGCATTTTGTACTCAAGTACTATAATAAAATATGGCACTGCGCTGTGTCTAACTAATAATGGCGATGTTTTAATTTTGCATTTGGTGCTAAATTAAAGAACTATTTCAATGTGTTTTCAAGGAATTAGGAAGATATTTTATCATTTTTTATATATTTAGACTGGTTAAACCTTAGTGGGGTCATTCGACTCCTAAAGTAGATAATTAAAACGACTTTGAAATTACTGAAACCTTTAATCTCTTTGTGACAACAAAAAAAGAGCACTTCTAATAATAAGGATAACTTTATGTTGAGAAGGGAATGGGAATGTCATTATACAATACAGACTGAATCATTCTATTTTGATTTCAGATTCTTTAAAAAAATATTTTGTCCCCCAGATTCTGGAAACTTTTGTACATCACATGCAGAGGGGGGCCTTCCCCACAGCAGCATTTTCCTGGATGGATTGCCACTGCGATGGAGACAAAGAAGGGATCAATTAAAAGAGAACAGAAGAGAAAAAACAGGTGTGATCATACAAAGTTTCACTTACAGAAAAATCTGAAATTTTTAAGCCAACCTAATTATCACGGCTCCCGTTTATGCTCCCTTCCTTTTCTCGCCCTCTTCATCTTTTCCCCATTTTCTTTTGCTTCCATTAGCAGAAGCTATTTCCTTAGTAACAGGAGTTGGCGACTGAATGTTAAGGAGTAAAAAGCAAGAGGAAGCAATCTATAGAGAGGCACATTCTACATTTGGATGCGTAAAACAGCTGTTAACAAGAATAAGAGCTTAGCTAGGTGCTGGTCCACATTATCACCTTGTCTATTTCCGATTTATTCAATCATAAGTCTGAACCAAAAAATGTGTATGCAACTGCAAATCTGAGTCCCACCTCCCAACATTCTTTCAGCTCTATGTTTTTTATAAAAGTCTCTTCATGTTCATGTAATCGAAGAGATGGCATGGGGTAGGGTGTATCAGACTGAAAAGGAGAGGAACAATGGAGAAAAGGACAATAGAAAAGGAGAGAGACTGATATAGTAACAAGAGGACAAATATATAAGCTGTGCATGAACAATGTGAGGAATAGCTGTTAACCCAGCAGCACATATGATCATATAAGTGTGTGAAATATATAAAGAGCAAAAGAAACTGGGTGGTTGATTTAATATAGTTAAGAGAAAAGCCAAACATTTCGTCAAACACTTCACTTTTTTATTTTTCACATGCTAAGGCTAATTTAGTTGTAGCATGTTTGGGAGGAAATTATGTGCCTAAAGGTCAAAGATGGGATGTGAGTCCACCTCTTTTTTTCTCTTAGGTAAAAGTGCTAGCAGCTACACACCACATCCGAACCTTTGTTGATTGATTCATTGATTTTTTTTTTAACTATATACCTTCAATCTTGCATGTCCTGTGTGTTTGTGGACTGTCTATTTAGGACAAAGGAGTCAATGAGCTAAAATCTTTAGTTTCCACTTCAATAATGTAGTTCAATGTTGATACTTAAAGTGCTGTCAAGGCTTTTTAAACAGCTTTGTGAAAAAAAGGTTTGTTTCTTTTGATCATCTGATCTTTGTTTCTAACTCTTTTCTACCTGAAAGCATAAGGAGCTGATTTTAGGGCACCCTCTTAGGTGTTGAGGAGAAAAATTGTTGTTAAAAAATAATTACTCTATTTGAAGGTGAAAGAGAACAGCAACAAAATAATTTCAGATGACATATTAAATTACTGGATCATGCCCTTATTATTAGTGAGGAAAAACTGCTGTTGTAAATGTTTAGCTATGACATCTTTGTCTTTTTTTTTGTCAGATGAAAATTATTTTGCAGGTTTAGTCTTTTTTATATTTTCAAGGCCTGTTATTTTTTAACAGTTTGGCACCAGAAAAATTAGGTTAAGTTAGACAGCAAATGTAATGTGCAGCCTGGTTGGACAGATGTTCTAATATTAAAATCCAGCAGAGTATTTTAACTTATTGCAGTTCATACTATTTGTTTTAAAAGGGCTAAGGCTGAATGCAAAATGCAAAAAACATGGGCGTAAAAAAGCAGAAGAATTCATATTTTAAGAATATTGTTGCATTGGCTGGTGGTATTTTGACCAGATTAATTTCTAAAGGACAAACCAAGCCTAAGCTAAAAAAATAATATTTCAACAAACACTGACAAGGCCTTAAAATGAATGCATATTTAATAATTTTTGTTGTTGCTTTATTTCTGATTGCTTCATCTTTTACTCACATGCGGTGAACAAATTCTTGAACTTCAGACTTTGAGGTTTAAAATATTTACTGAGACAAGTGCTAATGCATTAGCAGACAGACGCATGCAAAACTCAGAAGAGTTTTGATGATGACGCATAGCTTGCTATAAACCTTCAATAATGAATCTTTCCTCCCTTCTTAAAAAGCCACACACAATCAAGCACAAAACTGAGAGTTAAAGAGATGACAACACTATGTTCTTCAAAACCCATTTCATATTGTCTCTCTCTCTCTTGTTTTAGATATTATTTGCCTTGAATTATCACTGTTTTCAATCCATGCATGCATATACTTGAAAATGAGCACGATGTTCGGTTGCAGAACGATGTACTTGCAAAGGAAAGAGCACGCAGATGAAAGCATCTGACATACATCAAGACACACTTCTAATGGCTTTTATTAACCTGGTCCCTCAGTACTCTACGTGGAATCTCTAATGTTCACTTCTTTGCAGCCAGTGCCTTCCTCTGATATATTTCTCCCACTATCTACCCTCCTAAACCTCCACCACTTACTGCCACACCTCTGCTTATTTTCTACAGTCTCCTTCATTTCTTTCTTCCACCTCCCCCTCTCCCCCCCTGCCCGGCTCTCTCTTACATTTGTGCATTTCTCCATCATCTCCCTACTTTCTTTCATCCAACCCGCCCATCAATCATTTCGCCATCTCTGTTTAATATCGAATGAGACAGAGAAAGGAAAATGGAATGGTGCCGCGTCAGCAAATGCACAAGAACACAAACACCACAACCATATGAGGAGTAAGGGGAAAAAAAAACTGGAAGAGGAGAGGAAAATGGATGGTAAAAAATGAGAGAGAGAGTGAAAAAGAAGAAGAAGGAGGAAAAAAAGGAGAAGGATAAAGAAATTGTCCTGTGGGCACAGACATGGTTGAAAAGAATGAGTGATGAGGAATAAAAGAGAGAGAAAGAAGGGCGGACCTAGAGAAGGGAAGAGATGAAGAGCACACTAGAGCTGAATGAGGAATAAAGCAAGAGAATTACACAGGGGTGTGATAAGATTGCAGTATTTTCTTCTGCTGAGCCATGTGTATACTCTGCCATAAGTAGGTTATACACACACATACACACACTGTGTAAATTTATATACTGAAGGTGGAGTCAAATCTAAACATGGGGTTTGGAGAAGCAGAGTGGTTTAAAGGTATTCATTTCACATAACTATTTATGAAATTGTGATCCACTTGAACTGAACATAGCAAAATCTATTAACTGGATTTTGCCGTATTTGCATAATGTGTAAGCCTTGTGAAGAAACTCAAGGAATAAAAAATTCAAAACAGTCTGCTGGGAAGACACAAATTCACCTCAACTAAAAATGTGTCCATCTGAGTCCATTCCAGTCTTCATTTCCAAAATCATTTTTTCACTCAGTGGAGAATGAAATCTGACTACATGCTTTGTTCATGATAGTTAGCAATAAATTGTAAACAAACAAAAATGCTCCAGCATCAAACATAATTTTGAACATTTCATAGGTCCCCTCTGAAATAAATCGTGATACCATTTCTTAAGGCTGAATAGACATCCATTAAATTAAGAAAAACATTTTTTTACCAAAACTGCTTTAAATTAAAGGATCCATGAAAATAAAAACAATAAAAAACTAGAAAAATCCTAGAAAAAAATACTCATCTTCAAAGGTTTTGTGATGTTTTCAGGACACAGAGGTAGAAAAAATGCAGATCTTATAAATGTACGCCCCCTCCCTTCTTTCATTTACAAGACTTAATTTAAATCTCTAATTCCTTTCCTCTCCGTTCTTCCCACTCCCTCCTCTGTGCCCTGTTACATTATGGAGCAGTAGCAGAACAGCTCAAATAATTACTCTACGTTCTTGTCACTTCTGCCTAAGAAGCTCAGATTTGATCAGATGAATGGGATTAAGCAGTGTGGCTGAAACCCAGCTAATTATTTTGATAATCTGAAGCTGCAGAGATAAGAGGCGAAGTGGTGGAAGTGCTTCGTTTTGCTCTTGTAAGACAAAGTTTGAATAGATTTTCATGGCTTCACTCAAAGCCTGGTTTCAGATTTCCGATTACCCTGTAGTGCAGCACTGTTCATGGTTGTTAGGTGCTGTTTTTTTCTTTATGTTTTTTAAACATCTGGTTGCAATAGATATTAAAAAAGGTTGTGCTTTTATCATGGAACATTTTTGTCTGCAAGTAAAAGTGATTAATTTGGTAGGAGACCAACACAGAGAGATGCAAAAAATACACAATTTTCTAAAATCACTGTTCGACGTAAGGATATGGAAATAGTTTGGCACAACTGCAAACCTACCAAGACATGACAGTCAATCTAAACTAAGGCAAAGATTGAACTATTATATATATATATATATATATATATATATATATATATATATATATATATATATATATATATATATATATATATATATATATATATATATATATATTATATGCATTATAAATTAGCAAATGAGAGGACCATGATAACTCTGGAGAAGCTGCACATGTCAATGGTTCAGGTGGGAGAATCGGTTGAAAGGACTACTATTAGTCATGTACTCTTCAAATCTGGTAAAGAACAGAGCCATTGTTGAAAGGACATGATAAAAAGGTCTTGTTTGCAGATTGTCAAAAGCCTTAGTAGGGACACATTAAATATGTGGAATAATTCACTGATGGTCAGAAAGAACCAAATTTGACCTATTTGGGCTGGGCTTCACACAAAAGGCTTTGGGTAGAAGAAAACTAACAATATACACAAACATACAATCACAGCCTAGAAATGTGTAAGTGGCAGAATCAAGCTGAGTAGAAAACTTTTTTTCATCAGACACAAGGAAATTTGGAAGTATTGACGGGAGGATGGACAGTTGCTTGAGGCAGCAAAAAACTTCACCTTCTTGTACGACAAAGACTCTAAACATACACTTAGAGCTTCAGTAGAAAAGCTTAGAATAATGTCAATCTCTAAATTGGTAGAGGCATAACCCAAAAGACTTCAAGTAAGGTGTTACAACGTTGGTTTTCATTTATGTTTCTGTTTTCATTATTTATTCAATATTTACTTCAATCTTTCTATGTTACTTCATTCCTTGTGTGTGTTCATTTATTCTTATCATTTGTGCTTTAGACATATTCCCTTCGATTAGTGTTCTCTTTCCATTCATTTACGTTACTTTCAGGCCTTTTATATTTCTTCATCTCCTTTCTCCCTTTTCTAGCTTTCTCCTTCCCTCAGCCTGACTCCCTGCACAGCTGTTGTTCATCTCCTCACTTCCTTTTGCCTGCATTCTCTCTCAGCTGCACACTATTGCTTCCTGATTAGTCCCTCTGGTTCCTATGTCACGCTCCAGTCCTTCCTCTGTGTATATATATATATATATAGCTCTCTTTCTTCGTTGTTTTCCACTGACACCTTCCATGAAATCACCAGCTACTGTTACCCTTATTATCTCCCTGTTAATCCTCTGTTATTCTCCCTGATTGCCTTTGTAGCATATTGGATCTTTCCTCTGTTTATGTTTTCTTAAAAATATTGTGTTCTGCACCGATTTGGGTCTTGCTTAAAGCCAAAGATAAAATCTGTTCTATAAGGTATTAGTTTATATATATATATATATATATATATATATATATATATATATATATATATATATATATATATATATATATATATATATATATATATATATATACACATACATAACAAGTAGACTTTTCCTTCACGCTATCCAATTATACACTATCTTGCATTTGCATATCATATATAACAACAAGAGAAAATGTAAAAAGTGTATAAATACTTTCTGCAAGGCCACAAGCAGGGCTAATTTGGTCCAATAAGCTTTCAAACTTATAGACTGAACAGTCACTTTTGCCCTTTAAAAAACCCTTATGCTGACAAAATCATGATTTCAAAATGGTAGCTCATAAACTATCATGGTGGCTCTCTCTACTTCCTACACAAAGGCTATTGTCTCTCCGTCACCCTGCCACCAGCCCTCCCTCATCACCCACATATAGCCGAGCTGTCACTTTCTACAAGATGCTGACAGTGGCGTGTGCAGGAGGGAGTGTGTGTGCCCGAACAGCACGTGACATTTTTTCACATAAGCTGTATGTTCAGGGAACGTAGGCACTGCGTTAATGTGTATACTTGACAGTACAGGCTTATCTAAACGCCGCTTACTCCCTTTCTTTTCACTGCCAACGTGTATTTGTATGTTGAGTGAGCAGAGTTGAATTTGAGAGCATGCCAGCACGCCCTGCAGGTAGAGTGGAGGCCTCCAACAGGGTATGTCTACTAACAGCTGCAACACGTGACCAAGAGGGAAAAAAAAAAACAAAAAACATGAGCATAAATAAAAGAAGAAAAAAATCAATCCATCACAGACGCTCTCCCTCTATTTTCTCCCTCTCCACGTATCCAAATCCCAAAAATAGATCTCTTGAGCGTCACTGCGCCCCTCTCTCACACAGACGCGCGCACCCCCGCAGACACACACACATTGGTCTGAACTCGACTGGAACTGAATAATTCAGCAGAGTTAGAGCACAGAGCTCAGAGAAAAGAGACAGACAAGAATCA
Source organism: Xiphophorus hellerii (assembly GCF_003331165.1). NCBI lineage: Eukaryota > Metazoa > Chordata > Actinopteri > Cyprinodontiformes > Poeciliidae > Xiphophorus > Xiphophorus hellerii. The sequence continues at coordinate 15,544,030 of NC_045687.1, read as the reverse complement.
TGAAAGGAAGAAGATCTGGACTTGGAAAAAAGAAACATTTACAATAAAGTGTTTAGTTTAAAATGAAAATGAATGACTAGAACAAAGATAGTATTTACTGTGCTCTCTACAGGTAAAAGTTTTTAATTTCGCTGACTGCATTTGATATTTCCTCTCAGTGCAGCATTTCAAATATATGCCTGAAATGATGCATTGATACAGAGACTGATCAAATCAAGTGGATCAAATAAACTAAATGTTGTGTAAAACATCTGCACACATGAGATCTGACCGCAGCGGATAGGAACTGACACCCAGAATGCTATCACGATGCATACCTAATTTTAACTCCAATTTAATATTTGCCTTACTGATTTTTTTTTTTTTTTTTCACATCTTATGTCTAACACAAACACTCATCCACAATGATTCTAGAAAGGAGAAAGGCTCATACTGTAATCATCACATTTTAGATTTGCATGCAGCAAATGCTAAGACCGTGACCAGATTTGCGACGGTTTTCAGCTTGAGCAGCCATGACCGGTGACACAGCTGGTCATGTTTATACGTTTGCTGTGGTCAAATTTGTTCACATGAACGGCCAGGTGGTGCGGATCATGTGCACGGTGATGTGTCAAAGCCACAATGAAAAACATACTGGATGAATTTCCTAAACCACGCACGTAAAGTTTACAGTAACTATCATGAGGAACATTTACTGTCACCAATTGCAACCATCCTGATAAGCAGAATAGCAATCTAATATTTAAAAACCTCTGAAACTAAACTAAATGAGATTTTAAGAAACACTTATGTTACCACAATGCCTTCAGCTCTCCCTCAGAAACTATTATCTAAATAAGTTATGACCATTGAAGGCAGTAAAATCTCATCTGATTGGCTAAGTAAAAAAGCAAATTAGATGCTCTACTGATGCTCAAAAGCTGTAGAGCTTTGCTTCTTATAAACAGCTCCTCTGTGCACTGGAAAAGTGTTTTGCATTATATCTGATTACAACCACAAGCTTCAAAGTATTTTACAGTATTTTAATATGAAAGAACAACACAAGGTAGCAAGAGATTATCCAGAGAATAGAAAATGACAAGTTTGAAAGGTATGGCTTTATGTATTCAGACCCCTTTGCACAGAAAACCCTAAATACAATGAAGAGCAACCCATAGTGTCCAGTTGAGTGTCATTTTATCTCAGCAGACCTGAGAAGACCTTAAAGGCTTCTGAGTAAATAAACAGCATCGTGATGACCAAGGCACACACCCAGCAGGGAGGGCAGGTAATAAACCCAAGCTTTGGACAATCTTGAGCAGCAGTGCCCAGTCCAATATCGGGGAAATGGAAACAATATGTTCTTACTGCAACCTCAACAAGACTTGGCCATGCACCAAAACAGATAGACCGGGCAAGCAGAGCATAAATCACAAGATGCTGCCAAGAGGCCCACAGTAACTATGGAGAAGCTGTAGCGAGCCACCCCTCAAGTGGGAGGATCTGTTGATGAGACAAGTATTAATTGTAGCAGAGTGGCACGAAGACACCGGGTGTTAAAATAAAAGCAGAGAGACGTCCTCTTTTCAGTTTGCTTCAACTCATGTAGGGGACTCAGTGAATATGTGGAAGAACCTGGCTGTTTCCCATAACACCTACATCAAGCTTTTACAGCTATGCAAAACTTTGTGTGGTAAGACACACATAACCCTGAACACACCATCATCTATGTAATATGTAGTGGGAATGCTTTGTTTATTAGAAACAGGGATGCTGGTTGGGAAGGTGGATAGGGCAAAATACAAAGTATTACTAGGAAAAAAAACAGCTACAATCTTCCGGAGACTTAAAGTGAAGTAGAACCTTTTCACAAAGCCTTAACATACAACCAGGGAAACCATTGTATGGTTTAGGTAATAGCAAATTTGGGGGCTGGAATGGACTAGTTAAAGTACAGACTGGTATTGTACTGACAATCTTTGGGAATACTTGAACATTAATTTCTACAACCTCTCTCCACCTAATTTGACAGAGCTTCAAATTTTTGTCTCTACCTCTCCACACCTGGTTGAGACATATTGTGAAAAAAAGCTCTTGGATATTCTACACTGAATACAAATGCACATCTTGCTTTTCTTTTCTTTTTTTTTTGTAAAATAGTTTGATTGTTTTTCTTTCACTTTGCAATTATGAGCTACTTTGTGTTGACTTGTGGTTGTAATGCAATAATATGTGGAAATGTTCCAGAGGTGTAATTGCCTTCGCAAGGCGCTGTATGTACAAGCATGTAATAGGAATGAGGTTTTTGTTTAAACCCCCATAATCTAATAATTTTCGAAATATGTTTTAAGACACTGAGGATGAAAGCTTTTACAAATATTATGTAACAAAGAAATGAGTATTCTGAAAAATTAGAATTTATTGTTTTTGTGTGCAACTGAGAGTGTGCCTAGGGGCTAAGGATATGGATCAACTCACACATTTATTACCAGACAGAAAAAAGTTACAATGTAGGCAGATTGTGCCCAAAGGATACACAGACACGCACACACACACACACACATAGAGAACAAGAAGTGTTGCATGTGTGCCAACAGACTCATGCACCTAGCAACTTTTCTGAAAACCAATTAAAAAATGCTAAACTACACTTGCAACTGTCAGACTGTTCTGCAAAATATTCCCCAAAACATCGAGACTAATGTTTTAAATTAACATCATAGAAGTCAAAAAGACTCAGTTCTATATAGTAACAGAAGTGTCATCTTGGAGAGCTGGAAGAGAAGGATAAGTCATATTTGAGTGAAAGGGGGAAAAAAAAGCTGTGGCTGTGAAACATGAGAAATGACAAAACCTCAGTTCATATCCATCAAAAAGAATGTCAGCAAAAGAGAGAAAAGAAAGGCAAACAAAAGGGTGGAAGTTTTCTAAAGTTAGCCTTTACAGTTTGATTGTATATCATTATATTAGTCTGAGCTAATGGAAATTTTGGGAAAAAAATCAACACATATTGCATTAAAGGTCAGGATTTAATTTGTGGTAATGCAATGCAGGTTAAACATCCCAGAATGTCCTCTTAAGTAAAAAAATAATAATAAAATAACATCTTAAGTACAACTTTCACAACTTAGTTTAATTTATACACAAATGGTCAATGCTAATTTTCTGCCCTCTCAATAATGTTTGTCTTCCAAACTGTTCTTGTCTGTTTCTGTTCTGAAATGGCCCCTTGCTATATGGACCAAAGTTTCCAAAGGCAGTAGTCACCTTGTTGCATCCAATTCAAATCCTTCACCTTCATGTGAGACTGACTCATTCAAATGCCAAACTTTTACTTTACAACATTTGGCCAAGAGCCTCATGCAAAACAGAAGACTAAGAATAGCTGCTGCTAGCCAATGCAGTCTCAGACTGTGCCAAAACGTTTTGGTGTTTTCCATCAGAAGGATGGATGTCAATTGAGTTACCTGTTCTTTTGTGCAGCCAGGATCTAGTTGGGGTTGGCACTAGAACTATTTGCCCATACATGACCCAGACTACCAATAAATACTATCTCAATGATCAAATCTCAGCACATCACTTAAATATGAACCACATATTAAGGTTACATTCATGTTGGTCGGCTGTTATTTGAAACCCTAAAACTTTGACATTTTATGTCACTTTTAACCAGTTGATTTGATGGTTTCTATTCTGGTTTAGTCAGATTTGTTGATTACAAACTTTATAAAACAATAAAAAAAATAAAACTGCATAGTGTAATTTTAACATGTTTAAATATTCTACAACTAAAGTCTAAACTACATTAGACTTTTGCACACTTGTGTCACTGTTCACTTATGATGGGATCATAGTAAGGCATGAAAACTAAGCTGAAATGTAATTTAAATTGTTTTAATTATTGAAAAACAGTGAGGGGCCACCACTTGGCTCAGTGGTAGAGCAAGCACACCACAAGATGAGGCTAAAGTCCTCACCAGAGTGGTCACCGGTTCGATTCCCAGCCCTGGTCCATTTACTGCATTTCTTCCCCTTCTCTCTCTGCCCTTTTTCCTCTCCAATCACTATTGAATTTCTGCCATGAAAAATAAAATACATAAAACAACTAGGCGTGGACCACTTACCAAGGTTTGGAAAAAATCTGATTTTAAAGCTGCAAACAGACATGAATAATTGTTGCCAAAATGGGCAAAGACTTCAACTTTAGTTTAATCAAACAACAGGACATGTTTCCAAAAATTAAGGTCTTATTCCATGAGTGCTTTCATAACGTAATATTTGGTTTTTATTATTGACCTTTTAAAGTCATGGCTTAATATTAAAATCAAGTTGCCAAGTAAACAACATTGATAAAGCAATTTTAATTTAATCAATGTTTTGTTATTTTATCTGCCGTGGTAATAATTGTTGATTTTTTTTCTTTTCATTAAAAGCTATTACATGTGATTACTTTTTTCTTCAGCTCTTGTCTAAACACCAGTATCCTGTGAAATGCCTGCTCTCAAATATTTGTTTACACTGAAAAATGTAAAAGAATTGGAATGAGAAGGTGAAGATTTCACTTTTTTTTCTCTGTCAACAGAACATGTTTCAAGCCACACTTGTTACTTTCACGCCGGTCCAAAGACAAGCAGCAGCACTTGGACATATTTAGACTGACGAGAAAACATCATGTGAGCTGTCCGGCGAAAAACGAGCAAGGAAAAAGACAAGAAAAGACTGCATGAAAGAACACAGATGAATACAAGACAACTTCTACAAACAGAAGTCAAGTATCCTACATTATCAGCTGACAAAAGCAAGTTAGAGAACAGCAAATTAATAATTTAGATCCTGCAGTGAATGTAGATCACCACCTAAAACTACCCTGGTCCCTTTCTCTTTTCCTGCTTCCTGACTCATTTGTGCATCTCTCTTTCCCCTTTTGTCACTCGGCTTGTCCTTATGACTTTAATTAAATTATGACTGACACAATGTCTGTGGCTGATAAAAGGGCAATGCCAATATTTCAAAATATTACCTTCTTCTAACATTGGCCAGAGTAAGTTATGAGTTTAGACGGCATAATTGCTTGTCCATTTATAAAAATAGAATATGTATTCCTAATGACAGAATTATAATAGCCTAACTATGCTCTTTAGTAAGTATTGTCCAATTGTTCATATTGCTAAAGAGAGATTAGAAAACAGAGTTTGCTCATTAACAATATCTATGTTTGTTATATATTACGTTGTTGGCCTAATGAGAATGTCGATACAAATTAAAAGCTAGTAAGCAGATAAGCAACATACCTTTCATAATTTTTATCCAAGTAACCAAAACGCTGCCTGGAGGAAGGCAATCAGGCTACAGAAAGAAACACACACACACACACACACCCTGCTACAAGTATTTCAGGTTGTCTCTACCAGCTGCTTTCCACATCTGGGGCCTTGAAACATTGTCCTTTCTCTTTTGAACATTGATCAAGCTCAGTCAAATTGGATGGAGTGAATCTGTGAACTCTTATTTTCAAGTCTTGCTAAAGGTTGTGAGCTGGATTAGGTCTGAAATTTGACTCACATAAAAAATATCTTAAACCCAAACAATTCAATTGAAGTTATGGCCTAGTCTCAAGTCTGCTCCAATCTCCAAGAAACTTTCTTCCAGTTATTGTGAGAATTGAGCTCTTTTCATCTTTCCATTAACCATGACCTGCTTTTCTGTTCATGCTGTAAAAAGCATCTGACTGCAAGATACTGCCGCCACCTTGCTTCACTGAGTGTGTGGTGTGATTACTGTGATGTGCAGTAGGTCTTGTTAGTTTTCGTCCCCAAACATTGCATATGGCACATGGGCCAAAAAGCTCAACTGTGGTCTCATTTATAAAGGATCTTCTTACACATTCCTGTTGTGTCTCCTACTTTGCTTTTGGCAAATTGTAATTAGAAATTCTGATAGCTTACTTTTACCCATGACTTTTTTCTTGCTACTTTTATTTAGTAATTGTGTGACTCCTAAAATAGGTTTAGTAACACTGGATTTTATTTAAGGAGAAATGAGGCTGAATACAAATCCATCATATTTTATCTACCACATCTATCTCAAACATAACCTGTTAGTACGTTAACTTTGTGGTTCTTACATGACAAAATGTGATAAAATTCAAGTTAAATAAATATGTTAAGTTCACTGGCTCTGCTTGATCCTTCTTTGGAAATAAGTATATTGGTACAAGACAATTGTATTGCATTAGATTTATATTTGGTATTATAAAAAAAACTAACATGGAAAAAAGAAGGAGGATGCATGATTTTTGTATCTTTTTGTTTCAGACTTGTTTGTTTTGTAAATGTGCAACACTGGTTTACTGCATGATGCTGTGACCTTTGATTTTCTGAATGAGTCGTAGGTCAGGTCAGAGATAAGCAGCAGAAAAACAATAGCAATGAAAACAAATAGTTTTGAATATGATGAGATAAACATACTCAGCTGAAAATATGTATCCAGTCATACTCAATAAATTAAAAATATTTATCATATGTCAGAGTAAAAGAACATTTTGAAAATTGACAACCTTTAAGCAGGTTTCAAACAATTTTTTTATTAAGGCTACATTTCTGTAGTGAAATAGTTTTTTATACATCTGATATAATTTTCAAATATTAAATGTCATGTTGTCATTAAAGGTAAGCAGAAAATCATCATAACTAACAGAAAAAAAGGCTTTCAAACATCAATCTGCAAGTAATTAATCTATATAATGTGTTTCACTTAGTGATAAGGTTCCTGAAATAAATGGACTTTTTCAGTAGTATTCAAATTTATTGAATGGATCTGTAATCTAAAGAAAACCTCTGAAAGACCTTCAAAAGCCTGTAAAATATTACTCAAGATCACTTGCAAAGATAATTTGAAGTATTAAGACAGTAATATAAAGATGTGAGGTTGGTTCAAGACATTTTGCTCAGTACTGTATTTCAAGCGGAACTCATTGTTGCTATAGATAGAACATATATTGACTTCCTCTCCATTTACAGCATCAGGAGGAAAAAGCACTTAAGAGCATGCGGATGACGCAGACACCATATGGTCAGAATGCAGTGTGACCGCATGCTTATGTGCATATGACACCAGGTGTAACTAAATACCAATTTTGAACTTTTGGGAAACTTAATAGTTATTTACAAGTGAGCCAGTGAGCAAAATATCCAATATTTTATATTACACATCAGACTATTTGGTTTTAACTTCAAATCTTCATAGTGTGGCATGATTCTTGAGCAGATGAGCATTTCATTGCACAGTAGATTTGCGTATCAATACAGCAGTCAACAACATATTTGACTCTGTTTATGTTTGGTGACTATTCAGGAACTGTGCATCACAGAACAGTGGTGTGATGCAATGAAAAAAGCAAGTAAGAATTAAGAAAATGTCTGTCACGTGCATAATTTTGTTTCTATTGCAAAAATGTAAATTAGAAACAACAAATATTTAAAATGAACAGATTTAAGTTAAGCCATTTCAATGCAAAATATTGTTAAATTACCTACACACTACACAAATTGCTATTTTCAAATATTTTTTACAAGATGTAACAGACAAAATGTCACGTTTCAGACTCCAAAGTAATATGGCATTACTTATTTTAGCATCTTAAGATTGCAGAATAATGCATCTGAATTCAAAATTTTGATTTTAAATAATGAAATATTCACCTTTTGTAGCGTCAGTGTATTTTGTGACAGAGTTGCTCAGCTTTGGTCGTTGGCAACAGAGTTGGGCAGTAACTAGTTACATATACTCAATTACATTTACTTGAGTAAAATTTACTTTTAGTACGCTGTACTTTTTACTTTCACTTGAGTAATTTTATTGTGAAGTATCACTATTCTTACTTGAGTAACATTTTTGGATTCTCTTCCCACTAAGTGAAAAACAAACATGTTTTCATCAACAATTCACCAGACAAAGACACACTCCTGTAGTTTTTGTTAATGTTTTTATAAGTTTTATATGGAAAGAAGCTGATTTGGAAAGTTGTCTTTTGGCTGATTTTGTCTTTTGTTATTTATATGAAATATTGTCATTTTGGTCCTTTTAATACCAAAATTTTCACTTAATTTTATATTTTAGTCCATCTGATTATGTAATTTTTAAATATTAAATTATAGACATTTGATCAGTTCCTCAGTACTTGAGTAGACCTTTTTACCAAATAATAAATAAATAATTGGTCTGAAAAATGGTATGATAGAGACGAAGTGGGAAGAAAATATTTTATTGCTGCATTAAAAAAGCAGAGGTTTAAATTCTCACAGTCCTAATCTTAACCCAGTTAGAGAGAAATGTTCCAATTTACTTTTTCTAGACAGTTTTGTTGCATCATGCAATGAGAAAGACAGAAAATCTTGAAATCTACAAGATAAGTGCTGTATTGTATTGATAAATGTATGCTAACATTTTCTCTGCAATATTGTCAGTTGACAGCTCTAAAACACGAATAGTGACCATGTGACCATACTGAACTTCCCAATTCATTTTTGGTTGGATTAGCTTAGAAATGGTCGTCATTTGTTACAGTCACTGACCTGTAGGGGCTCTCTTCATGAGAGCTCTCTCTCTTTGTGTTTCAGTTCTACCTGGCTGCCACAGGTGAAATGGGTTGGAGCTCGTCAGCTACTCCATAAAGAGCTCCATGCCAAATATGTCAGGCCCCTTTTTTTTCCCTGGGCCTTAATCTGCAGTGTTCTTGTCTGTCTGCTGACTGCTGACTGCTGTCTGTGGGGACTTATGTGATGCTGCTGTGAGCAATATTGTGAGGAATTAAGTGTCTAACTAAAACAGTGCATTTATATTCACAATGGAAGCTGGTAGGAGTTCTCTGACATTTTTGTTGTAAAATGTTTTTCTCCTTCTTTTGTGGCTAGCCAGGGAGTTCAGAATTTGTACCTTTTTTCAGTGCTCCTCGAGAAAGTGGCTGTTTTAGTTTTTTTTAGTTATAAGGGGGTGTTTTGTTTGTTGTTTTGGCCTTGGAGACCCTGAAGCTTAAAGCTTCCCTGAGTCTTTCTTCTCTTGTGATTGAGATTTTTCCTAAGTTGTAAAATTCTTTTTTGCTACTGACATCAACTGCTTAGTGATTACTGTTTTTATGTTACACCCAGTGCCGTTGTCTTGGGGGCTGGGGGATTATAACATCATTGAATCAAGCACTTGCAAATCTTGTGGTATAGAAAACTTATAAAGTAGTTACATTTGGCTTTATCTTATTGGATAATTGGTTGATTTAACATAATGTGAACTCTATTGTAAAGATTCTTTGAAGCTGCAATAAAACTTGTCTTTATGGTATTGACCAAGATGCATTATAAAATATCTAAAATGGCTTGCAATAGTAAAATCTATATTTTTCTTCAAATTTCACCATGATTGTTTCCCCATATTCAAAGGGTTCTTTTAGCTATTTTAATGGGGGCGCTTATTCAGTCATGTTGACTACTATTACAAACTTGTACAGCACAGCATTAAACTGGAGATTTTGAATTTAAAGAAACAAAACCATTTGTGTATTTGGGAGATTATCAAATAGGAATTAAAATAGTGAACTCCATTATCAACTGTTTCACGGAAAATATTTTAGTAGACATATTTTTTAAACACCTTTAAATCAAGGATATGTCTTTAACAAACTAAAGTTTTGCTCATGTTTTACATGATTAGGTCATCTATTGGTGTACTGCTGACATATTTTGCAAAACAGATCATACAAACACCTAAATGTGAAAGCCACACAACCAATTTGAGACAGAACCTTGAAGCTGACAAGATCAAGCATTTCTCATTTAAAAAGTTCAAAAATTAAATCAAAACAAATAAAAAACTACAATGGATGACACAGGATTTTTTAGATACCAGTTGAATGGCCTTTTGCCCAGGGCATCTTTGTGTAAGGGGACGTTGCAAGCACATGAAAACAAACAAACAAAAAAATATATATATATATTTAAATATATATATATATATTTTTTTTGTGACCTGACCAAGTTTTCTATTGGTTGTTGTCAATTCCAGCCTATAGGGAGTTGACATCCCCCAGTCTTATTTAAAGTGTAAACATTGTAAGAAAATATGGCTATGCCCAGCTAGTTAATAAAGTCAGAGAAAAAAATGGTCATCTCTACTTCAAAATCTAAAACACCAAAACTTGTCAAATCTAATCTAAATAATTGATACTATAATAATCTGCTAAACTCAGTTGAAGATTCAGCAAAACTTAACTCTACATTTAAATGCTTTTTATGCCATCAAAACAACTTCCCATTGAAACAAGCCCAAAAGCCACTGGAGACCAATCGAACCTAGATTGAGATATTCTTCGAAACACATTAAAAGGGAAAACAGAGTTCTACAAAACTCATTTTTTTGCAGTCTCATTTTTCTGAAGCTACTATTGTGTATTGAATATTAAGAACACAATACACACAATCACTGAAAATACTGGAGGGAAAAAGAATAAGAAGCCATACTTATCCCCCCAAAATTTACCCCATAAAATAAATATAATTATAAAGATAATCAAAATTACAACAATTAAATGCAGTACCTGACATTTCATTGCTTGTGTGTCCAACAATCACATGAAATCCAACAGAGATAATTGTTTAAAGTGAACACAAACTCATCTACTTTTGTATCCTGTAGGTCTAGGTATAACAAAGTGAATACTGATAAAAGCTTTCAAAACTCTGGTGACAGAGTTCAAAATGTTTTGTTAGATTACACTGTTTGAAGATAGAGCATCATACGTTGTATGAAATCAACAGAGACTATGTTTAATCTGCCCAAGTGAATAAGTGAACTGTACAATGACCATTTTATGCTGGAGTTTTTTGACTAACATCTTCTCCACCAACACGTCTGTCACTTAATGTTGGTTCGAAGGCTCTTTAAGTTCTGCATTTCACCAGAAGAGACCAATTACTGCGTATGGTTATGTCATGGCTTAGGCATCAGCACAATCATTACTACAATTTCCTTTCTTGCCATTAACCAATGTGGGGAAAAAACTCAAAAGGTGCACACTGATAATATCGACATTAAAACCTTCACTTTACTTGCTGCCTTTAGCATGAATTATGTATGAAAACTCAAATGTAGGAAATTGATGGAAAGAATTCCCCACCACTTGCAAAACAGAGTCATGCAGGCAGTTTAGAAATGATGACATTACTTCAGTGATGCCTGCATCTTGCCCGATTAAGAGCAGAAATCCTCAAAATGTGTGTGTGTGTGGGGGGGGGTAAAAATTCCAGTCACGATTTAATGCTCGGGTTAATATACCATACAGACTGCTACCTGCTATGTCTCCTGCACATCCTATCTATAAAGACACCTGCATCACGCTGATATCAGTGTGTGTACAGCAAGGACACACTCACCCCAACACCCGTTCACACCAATATTGTGCTTTTTTGGTCTCCCCCTCGCCTCTCCCCAACTCCACTTCCTTTTGCCACTTTCTCTGTACTAGGCATCGGGCCTGCTGTACATGCTGACATCAGCAACCAGCGGCGTCCCCTAGACACCCCCCAAACCTCCCACCCTTATCACACGCTCACACTACACACACCTCTCACGGACAGGTATATCAAGCAAATCCTGCAATACTTTGACATGAAATTAAAAGGAAAAAGTGACTGATGGGGATCAACAGCCCCCTCCCCACCCCCACCCACCCCTCCACTTAATTACCTGAAAATTGCATAGTCAGCATTTCCTCTGCCACCTCACATATAGTCCGGCTTGTTACACTTATATATATATATATATATATATATATATATATATATATATAGTATATATATATTACAGCTTACTTACTAGCTTACTATATTTGAAAACTTACCTACTGGCAAGACCTGTATCATGAATCTTTACTCACTGCACAACGCCTGAAAAAGGATATGGCCATTCGGTGATCTTTTTGGCGTATTTTCTCACGAAGTTATCCTCGCTGAAAATAAACAGCGAGCGATTGACAGTGAAGCAGTTCTGGCGTACCGGGATAGGGTTATAGAGGGCCATTGTGCGGGCTCTCTGCGCCATAGACTGCTTATACATTCTCTGGGCCCCGGGTCCTCCTGGTGGTCCGTGGCCGTGGCCGTGGCCGTGCCCATGACCGTGGCCATGTCCGTGTGGTCCGCCTTGCCTGCTGCCGCCGCGGCCCCCGGGGCCCCCTCCACCACCGGGGCCCCCTCCATACCTGCCCGGCATCTCGTCTCCGAACCGCGCCATTCAGCGGACACCGATCTTGGACGCCAATCTTCACGAAACAGCGGAAAAGGAGACCAATGCACAGCTGTGTGGCCACACCACATTACATCTCATCTGGATCCGAACGTCTCATATGCACAACGGGGGTTGCCTTGCGAGCTTGCCGATCAACACCTGTACCTCCCGGCTTCAGCAGACGAGGACGCCCATGTAAGCCTACGGCGTCTCCTTCCTCTGTGTGCCTCTGCCAACGGCCAACTGTGGGTGTGAGGAAATTAAATGTGTGGTCGGTTGGCTGACTGGTTGCACTGTAGGGTAGTGCTGTTGGGCGTCTCAGTCTTAGACCGATTTTATGTCCATAAAAAGTAGGATTTTCCTCCAAACATGAGCTCATGAGGAGACTATCGAGTTAAACATGAATGTTTCATGTTCTTCTGTATGGTTCATGCTTGGATCAAAGCGCACCAGATGTTCCCGCACCTTTCTGGACGCTTCATTTCTTCACTCTTCATGTTAGAATTTGTGATAAAAACCCGTAAAAAATAGGCCAGAATTTACAAAGAGATTTTTAAAATATATTTACGGACGTTCTCTCAATGTGTTCCAAATAATAAAAAAGGCATTGGCAAAAAAAAAAAAAGGAGGGAGAGCCAGGATTATTTATTTATTTATTTTTGGAACATCCGCAATGTTTGATACAGCGTGTGGCACTAACGTGGCTCCCGTCGCCCTACAGCTGCTTTACAAGTGCGCTCCGACTAGCCTTGACACCAGGAAAAAATGTGACATTTGTCAATCTCAAATCTGATCGCATAATCCCATTCAGAGATAAGATGTAGGAAAAAATACCGTTTTCCTTTGGAGCCTCGCTGTCATTGTTGTACATAAAAGTATTTTCTTCTTCATCAAACGAATTCAGAAGCATCACCCTATCCTCTTCGTTGCAACCACACTGTCCTCTTCTTCAATCCCTCACCTGCAGCGAGCATCCATCCAGAAGCGGAGGGAAAGGGACGGCGTCGTCAAAGACAAGGCTGTTCTTCGCCGCCTCACAACCTCTCATGATCTAGGTTCGGCCGATCGAGGAGGTGCCGAGAAAAATATCCCTCACCATCCCCACCCCGAACAGTCTTGGATCCGCACCGATGAGCCCAAATGTCCTGGAAGAGCTCTCTCTCTCTCTTTGTCTCTGTAGCTTTTTCTCACTCGCCCTCTCTCTCTCTCTCTCATTCTCTCTTTCACTGGAGAGGGCCTCCTTATCCAGCAGCCCTCAAGGGGAGAGGGAGAGGGAGATGGACAAACGGACAAACGTATGGATGGATATTGAGACAGATCGATTGGTGTATGGACAGAAAGGAAACAGAAAGGGGAGGGAATCGTGTGTTTTTTTTTTCTCCTCTGTAAATATCAAGTCGATTAAATGAAACCGCCAGCAAAACCAGTTTGTCTAAACTGTGTTCTGCGGGTACGGCGCATGACGCACGCAACTTGCACACGGGTGGACGCTTCGTTCTTCGTTCATAGCCTGTTTCTCCCCAGGTGCTTCTGGCTGCAATAGACGCGCCCATTCCACTTGAGTCACCCCAGTTATGCGTAAAATATTCAATTGATTTGAAGAGGGGGAAAAAAAGAAAGAAAGAAATGAGGTGTTGTACATTTCATAATGTCCATATTAGGGTAAGCGTTTATTATAAGCCAGATGCGCGTGTAGGGGTGTGTGGGTGTGTGTGTGTGTGACTGACGTTGGCATCATGCAGTTCCTGCAAAAGACACAGCTGCAACCCGAGCTGACAATGACTGCGCGCACACGGGAGCGTCTAACAGAAAGAAGACGAAGAAGAAGAAGAAGGGGAAAAAAAGCTGCGCGTCACAGTGCGAGCGCGCAAGTCTGCATGTGTTTGTTAGGGAAGGTGGAGGGGAGAGGCTATTCTTAGCAACAGACGTTTGGAAATTAATGGACGAAGAGAGCTCACTTCTCTCCCCTCCCTCCCTGAAAGTGAATCGAGGATCTTCTTTCCTCACTCTCTCCTCTGCTCGAGGCTACTTTTTTTCATCCCACCACCAAAACATTGGTGCTCGTTCCAAGGTGTGACCAGCAAGCACATGCTCTGCGCTAAAGCCGCAGTACTCTGCAAATGTTTTCAGATGCAACTCAGGGGAGCGTGAAATGGATAATAACACTAACATCTTTTTAAAAAATCAAATTTTTTGTTAAAGCTGACATTTTTTTTTGGCATCAATCTTCTGGATATAGAATTGGATATAAAGAGTGATGTCACTTGTCTCATTGTACACCTTCTTTAAAGGGCTGTTGCCACGTTACGTGAAGCGTCAGCGGAGAGAAAGGCTGGACCTCGCATCATCATCATCATCATCATCATCATCATCATCATCATCATCATCATCATCATCATCATAATCCTTCTTCTTTTTCTTCTTCATTACAGGGCAAAAATGTATTACGAGACCTAATTGATTGACTCCACAAATAGCCGCGTGTGTGTTTGCGCGCGCGCATGGTTGCCTGTGTGAATGGGCAGTGATGTTGCATATCCAGATTTAAGGGTGACCCGGAGAATCAGCTCTTCTCACCTATTGGACAGATTAAACTGGGGGAGGGAATAGCTTGCAAGCGCGAGTACCAATCGATAATAGCGCGACCTTAAACGGCCATTCGATATGTCAGGAAAAGGATCGTTTTGCCTCGTGTCCACTTAGAGAGGCTTTTGATTGTGAGGGGAGGCTGACCCCACCGCAAGGACAGAAAAAGACATGATAGACAGACAGATAGATAGATAGATAGATAGATGGATGGATGGATAGATAGATAGATAGATAGATAGATAGATAGATAGATAGATAGATAGATAGATAGATAGATAGATAGATAGATAGATAGATAGATAGATAGATAGATAGATAGATAGATAGATAGATAGATAGATAGATAGATAGATAAAACAACTCAGACCCAATCAAGATATTTCAGCACCAAGGACAGCGGCAAAAAGTCAGTACTAACTACACTGGTTTATTTTATGTGGTTGGAGTGAAACTAAATAAAAAGTATAAAACTCTTTTTCTGAAAATACATTTCAAAATAAGTCTAGCTTTGACCTAGTTATGTAAGTACAAGTGTAATGTAAAGTTGATGGCATGACTTTCAAAACCATTAAAATTAAACACCAGTCCTACCATAAGGCACACAATGTTCATCACTTTATATCCAAATCCCTCCATTTCAGAAATGGATCACTGCAAAACCACTCTAGCTTCTTAAAACCTCTGGGTACAAAACATTCAATATTTGTGACAATAAGAAAGTTTTGAGTTCCATGTGATTTTTTATTTGTTTTGTATTCTTGTAGATGCTAGTGTTTTGTTTTGTCGTTTTGTTCAGTTCAGTCCTTTAATCGTAATCCAACATTTCTCTTGTGATTTGTAGTCTTTGGTTTTGAGTTTTCTATTTACTAGGTTCATTTTATTACTTTACTTTCCCAAATCCCAGTGTTTTCCTTTTGTGGTTATTCTGCCATTTTCTCTGTCTCCCTCCTCTGGTGCCACCCTCTAAGTTCTCCCACAGCAGCAACCTGTTTGTTAATTAGAATCACCTGTTTTCCATACCAGTAATTACACTCCTATATGCTGATACCTCTACCAGCTCTTTCACTTTGTTGTCAGTTCCTCCTGGTATGTTCTTGTTATCCTCAATCCTCTGTTATCCTCTGGTGTTTTGTCCTATCTGAATGATAAATGAAGGTGCTCTAGTCAAAGCCAACCACTCAAACCAATTTAACCCACAATACTTCATCCCACTGCTGTCACATATGCATCCAGCAATATGGAATATAAATGCAGATACAGACTCGTGGACATGTTGGAGTTAAGTGTCTGGACTCTGCAACATCATAACCGTCAAACAAATAACTATAAATTTGGGTTACTTTGCCAACCCAATTAAATAGACTGATCCAGCTCTGTGATGTTTTAGTACATCAATTTTTTGGGTTTTGAGTTTGACCAAGCATAATTGTTTATGTTTTCAACCTCCAAAAACGGTTAAAATGACAAATGACCAATGCAAAGGATGCTGAAATGGATGAAAGGAATAACCAGAAACTGACCTGCGATGGATTGGGGACTTGTGCAGGATGTACATTGCCTCTTACCCAATGAGACAGGCACCAGCCCCCATGTGACCCTGCAAGAATAAGACGGTATAGATAATGGATGAATGGATCCTATTGACTGAAGTCAAAGGCAAAAAGCTGTAATGAACTGAGGACAGATTAAAAAAAACAACAAAAACAAATTGTGACATTATGAAAAAAAGTATCAACAACTATAAAGCCACAGTCGCTCAATGGTAGTTGTTTTTCAGGTTGAAGGTGCAATTCCAGCCTCTTCTTGTCACACGTCTATTTGGTTATTTGTTTATAATAAGTCCCCATGAGTTTCTACATCATTTGTGATGTCTTTACAAATAAGACCTTAAAACTACGGAGCCTGTCTGGTGATATGGAAGACAAAAATTATAGCCACGACTTAATAACTTGTGGGAACAACTTGTTCAATTTGTGGGCACGACTTAATATTTTATGGGCACAACTTATTTATTTCATTGGAATGACTTAATTATAACAAACTGTGGCCACAAGTTTCTTTTTTCCTCCCATGTTACCAGACGGGTGCCGTATAAAACACACAAACAATATCAAAACACAAAAATATATGCCTCAACAATTTAACAGTCGATCCATAATTGTCATGTGCCCCTCAGCAAGGGATTTTGCCTAAGTTGCATACCGATCTCTGTACTGGTGTATAAATATGAGCGTGTTTGTGTGGGTGAATGGGTGAATGTCTAGATAGTGTGAAGCACTTTGAGTGGTCAGTAAAACTCGAATTCTATCCATGTACCTTGAACAAAACACAAATAAAATACAAGAATAAAAGAAGCTAGTTTAACAGAGAAGTACTGCATTCTTTATGTATCATTTAAAGAGGTCAATAATCTCATCTTTTAAAATTTATTTTAACTTTTTAAATGTGATTTTAATACCTCTCTATACATAAAAATCATAACTGTTAACACAGAAACTGTGTATCTCAAAAGTTGCACCAGCAAATTGCTTCTAAATGTAAATTTTTACTGTTTGGACAATTTAACATGTCATTTTCCATTAGAAATGTGTTAGCAAAACATGTGATGGGTGATCAATAGTAATGATTTTCACATAAATTAAACAAAAAATTGAGATATGAGGTTTTGCCGCACAATGCTGATGTGTTTTTTTTTTTTTCACTTTAAGGCTATAGAACCTTTGACGAGCATCCGAGGTTACAGGGAATAAAATATAGCTGATAGTAAACTGGGTGTGTTTCATTTAAGGTGTTTGTAGATGAGAAAAACGAATGTGACATGAAGGGTTATAACTGGAGTGTAAAAAGAATGCAGACTGTCACCAAAATCCCTGTTGCTGTTTAGAAAAAAGATAAGCATTTTACTAATACCTGGGCAGTGCGTACTGGAATACAGAAAAAAGGTAGGGTGGATGAGATGTTTATTATCTCAGTATCCATGCCTCTTTATGGCTCTGGAATAAATGGGTTTCATTTCTCTACACTGCACTTCACTCCACTTTTCCTGGTAGTGCCCTCATCCTTATATAATGGCATTGTAAATTACTTTATTACAATGCACCCAGTCCTTTCAGTAATACAATGTATCTACTGATGGCATATTTCCAAAATGATGTAGGGATAGCTTCAGGTGATGTTTTAACTCCTCTTTGAAATCTTGAAACTGAGAAGAAGCAGACTGCATTCAAATGTTAAAAAGTAATGGGCCATTTCTGCTCGGCCTGATGTAAAACCTAATTAACCTTTAATAACTTTCTTTAAAAAAAAAGGAGAACCAACTTTCAATGGCTTTATTTGAGAACATAAAATGTCATGTCACTGAATATAATGGTTTCAACTCATTCATTGAGTCTGGAAGTAAAACCCATCTGCATAATTCTCTGTTGTTGTTTTTTGCCTGTCAGACATTCACCTAATCTGAGGATGAGAGGCTGCAGCTCTGAGGCGAGGGCCTAGAAAGGAGTGGCATGACTCAATGATTCATAAAGCTGAATAATTCAATGGCTGTATGTATGTAGAGCACTCCGCCCCTGCTGAACCCGCTCTTCCACAGCCCAGTGGCAGGTTTCCAGGCAAACCTCTGCAAGCTTGGTCCACACCACATAAACAACAGATGGACAGGCAAATTCACGCCATGGCTACAGCGCGGGCCAAAAGTGCTTTTCTAAATATCGCTCCAGCACACCTGAACCAAATGACTGAATTCTTTCATCGACAAGACATTCAGCTCTGTAGAGGCCTGGTGTTGAGACAGTCATTTGATTGAGGTGTGTTGGATGAGAAGCTGTAGGACAGCAGCTCTAAATACAGACTGGGCACATGAACCCAAATTATTCATCACAGCTGAATAAAAGTAATACTTATTTAACCCAGAAAAGGATTTAGAACAAATTTGGAATAAAGAGACTCTAGTTTATTAGTCACTTGTTAGATTATATTTTAGAAACTGTAGAGTACTCACTATTTAGATGCAGGGAGACTCCTATTATTGTAACCCGGAAAAGGAATTAGAACAAAGTTAGTCTCCAGAAAAAATTCCTCCAGAACAGGAACATTTAGTTTTTATTACTTAGAAACTATTGAGTGCTCATTACTTTTACAAATTTAGAGCACACTTAGAAAGTCCAGAGAATACTTATACTCATCTAGCATCCCAGAAGTCCAGAAGATACTTACTTACTTCCACTGATTTAGCAACACAGAACAGGGATTAGAACTTGGAACCCAGAAAAACTACCTTAGCAACTAATTTTTAGACTCCTATTCTCCCAACCCAGAAAAGGAATTAGACCAGAGGATACTTATCTACCAACCCCGAATAGGAGTATTTAATTTATTTATTTTGGATCAACATTATTAGCTTTTTCTTCTTTTGCTCTTTCCTTTGGTTTTTTATTTTGTTTGTATTTCCTTTTAAATCCTGTAAAGCACTTTGTATTGCCTTGTTGCTGAAAATGTACTATATAAGTAAAATTACCTTTACCTTTACTTGGGAAGGGGCTGTTTGTGTTGGAAGAGAAGGGTTTGTCAACTAGTGGAAATCCAGAAGATCAGTTGGGTAACTAATGATCCTCATAAGCTGTGGAGCATTTGGATATTTCAAGATCTGGTCCAATTATGAAAGAGCAAAATATGTGTTCTAAATATGTTATTGTATTTTATTATGGTGAGTAAGTAAGGCAACTGGATCTCCATAATGAGATCCATTTTCTGTTTCGACTATCATCATCCATACTGCTTTTAAGAGAAAAAAAAAATTAAAAAAAATCGCTTAATAGATTTATGGGATAGATCACTGTCTTCAAACCAAAACCTGAAGATTAGGGATAGAGTAGTATTATGTCATTTGTGTTAATTATTTGTGTTAAGTATGTTAATATGTCTAGTCAAAAAGTCTCCTTTTTAATGCTTGTATTCTTGTTCCACTCATATGAAATACAATATAAAAAGTATTTAACCTCATGGAGATTTTAACCGTTTATTGCTGTTACAAATCAGTCATGATCACCAATTTTTTTGACAAAAAAATTACTAAAAACATAATTACACAAAATTATGACAACTAATTAAAAGTATGTAATCATTACATGCCTTCCAGAGCCTGCTGCCAAAAAGCATCCCCCACAGCATGACACTGCTGCCACCAGCAGCATCATGCTGTGAAGCTGCTAGTGGCATGGTGTGTTTGTGGGATGTGCAATGTTTGATGTCTGCTAGTTTCACGGCCCAAAAGCTTAATTTTAGTCTTGTCAGAACAGATAGTTTTTTCTTCACTGGAGTTTGGAGTCTCCCACATGCCTTGATATTAGTTTTCTTCAATTGTTGTCTGATGAAAAACCCAGGCAACAGTTGTATGCAGAGTCTCTCCCATCTCAGCTGCTGAAGCTTGTAACTCCTTCAGCGTAGTCATCCTGACCTGGTGACCTCTCTCATTGGTGTTTAATTTAATTTTTTTTATTTATTTTTAAAATTATTATTTAAATATTAATTAGTACAAATCAGTTTTTAATCTAACATTATAGCTGTTTTTTGGCTCTTTTTTGTTTTTTGTAAATTGTTTTGCCAATAAGCTTAATTTTATTGATCATGATTGATTTGTTGAAGCAAGAAAAAGTTTTAAACATCCAAGGAAGTGAATACTGGGACACTATTTATTTGTGCAACAAGATTACTTTGATCCTTTGTAAACTCTCTACAAACTGTTGCAATAGTTACATTTATGAGCAAATCTCAGGAAAACTATACAAAAATAGGTAAACCATTTTAAGGTTTCCAGATTCATTACATTATGACAAAAGTGAACTCTTGAAGACTGAATCTTGAAACCACATTAAAATATGAGCACATTTACGTAACCATATTATTCAGGCTTTTTTCGTAGTCAATTTACATTTTTCTCCAAAGTAGACTTGCTGCTTTTTCAGTTCTATTGAAGAAGCTAATCATTATTTTCAAACAGAACCAAATTAATTAGTCACCGGTATTCGTCGCCCTCCAGTGTTCATAGAGAAGAACTACAGCATAAGTGGGAGAAGACGTAATGTTTTTATAACACTGTTAACTTTTCACATTTGGTACAATTTCTTGAACGCCTCAAAACAAGAGAAGCGTATAATCAAAAGTTTTGAGTGTGGTTTAGCAGAGCATACTCACCTAAAATCAAAAAACATGGCGATAAAATACAAACTCGCAGAATTGCAGAGCTATTTGTCTGCTGAAAAATAGCGCTGACTACACATCCCCCCTTTTTTATTTTGAGCATAAAATCCACGTTGAAAACCTCGAAGCAGCTTCCTCTATTTGGCAAAATGTAGGAGTCCTTCAGTTGTTGTAGGTTTTCTACTGCAAGACCACATCCCCCACAATGCATTGCGACTCCATCATGGCGCCCCACATGACCGCCTGACAAGCGACACTAAGCTGAAGGTAAACAGTTCTGTTCTTCGCGGTAAACTAGCTAACTTAGCGAGTGCGGGAGGATGAAATTGTTGCTGACGACACTGAAACACACACGAAACCCAGCGGTTTACCTCTGCCGACGGTGCTGTTCGAGCCCCAGAAGCAGCGGTGGACTGTCATCTCTCCAAGATGAGGTGATGGTGGGGTCAAGCCTGGAGCTGGTGCGGACTGTGGGCTCTCAGGTGGAGGTGAGGCCGGGCTTCATCACAGAGGAGGAGGAGGCTGTCCTGCTGCAAGAGCTGGAGCCAGGTCTCAGGAAGAAACGCTACGAGTTCGACCACTGGGACGACGTAAGACGTGCTTACAGGGATTGCAGGGACATGACAGTAATTTACTACAAACAACAAAACATATATGGATTTATCAATCACAGAGTTTCAATCATTTATTTTAGTTATGACTTACAGATACTGAAAAGCAGACTTCCGATTGTACAGTTGTTCAGCAGACAGTCGTTGAGGGTTGGTCATAAAAGCTCATCGTCAAAGAAGCTGAATGTTCATAGAGTGACAATATTATTGAAAAATTGAGTGGAAGGAAAAGGGTGTTCCACAAGTAACACAGATGACAGTAACACAGCTTTGCAAGGACTGCGAAGCAAAACCTATGGCCGCCCCTATTTACTAGCCCCTTCAGTGGCACTCCATCACCAAGTCACATGCATTTTTTAATGCAGGATTTTTCTGTGCAACTTGGTGAGTCTGGA
Source organism: Xiphophorus hellerii (assembly GCF_003331165.1). Taxonomy (NCBI): domain Eukaryota; kingdom Metazoa; phylum Chordata; class Actinopteri; order Cyprinodontiformes; family Poeciliidae; genus Xiphophorus; species Xiphophorus hellerii. The sequence goes on along the minus strand of NC_045687.1, from coordinate 15,521,985 downwards.
GGATTCTTCCATAGTATAGGATGTAATTAAATTAGTTTGCAGGGTGGGCATTTAGTTTATACAGAGGTTGTATTTGATTACCCCATAATTTAAAACTTCATACAGCCGTTAGAACTTTCTAAAGCTGCTGATCAAATGTTTTTAGTTATTTATTCAAGTAGACTGAATTGATCCCCTCAAAAACCAAGTGGCAAGCAGACAAGTCTTTGGTGGGTCAAAATTAATGTTGAAATTGATAGGCTAAATAAGTGCTTCTTCTAATGTCATCAATCCATTACATTAGAAGAAGCTTATACAGTTCTGAATCAGCTATTTTTCCAGTGCTTTTTTCAAAATATATTATGCAAAATCATGTATATATATATATATCCCCCAACTTTTTCAAAATATATTCTGTGAAATCTTGCATGCATCCTCCATGTTTTTACTCAGCTGTTATTGTTGCTGCCCATTTGCTAGTGAAATATATAATACAGATGGATAGCATCAAGTATTAAAATGACTTAAGAGCAAGTATTTATTCGATACTTACTGTAAATTCATTTGCACTGTGCTACCTTGTACACGTTCAGGCAATTCATGGCTACAGAGAGACGGAGCGTCTGAGGTGGGCTCCGCCGTGTGAAGAGATCCTGAACCGTGTCCGGTCTGTAGCGTTTCCTCGGGGCGCTCCTCTTCTGGGGCCCGTGCACGTTCTGGATTTGGACAAAGCTGGCTACATCAAACCCCACGTCGACAGCGTCAAGGTACCTCTATGATCACATTGTTGTGATGTTTTGTTATGAGCTGGTATCTTAATAGTCATTTCTCTTCTTGTCTTCAGTTTTGTGGCAGCACCATTGCTGGTTTGAGTCTTTTATCTGACAGCATCATGCGTTTAGTAAAGGAGAATAAGCCAAATGAATGGCTGGATCTGCTGCTGACTCGTCGCTCCCTCTACATACTAAGGTCCAATGGGCTTTTGTATTAGAAATTGCCTGTGTATCAACATACCAAGTTTAAAGGACAGTTTTTCATTTATTTTTGTCCTATTTGCACAGAGAACAGGCCAGATATGACTTCACTCATGAGATCCTTAAAGATGAAGACTCGGTGTTCAACGGACATAGGGTGCCACGGCAGCGCCGGATCTCCGTTATCTGTCGTAACCTTCCAGGCTAACGCGCTCTCTGTTAGAAGACTGCTTAAAGGAAATCTTACCAGATTATATTGGGATATCAAAACCAAAAGAACCTGCTTTGATTAAGTTGATATGAAACTGATGGAAAGGTTTTGGATTGTATTTATATAATGCCATCATTCTGATGCGTTTTTCTCTTTCTGTATAATACAGACACTCTTTTGGAAGTATTGAAACAAATCTCCATCTAAAAGTAATGTTTAAAAATGTTTCAGTATTGACTTCCAAAATGTAATTGTTTTAAAACAATAAATGTTGAAAGATCTCAATCCAGGTGTATTATTTTTTTAAATAACTTGGTTGAACGGTGAATAAATTAGCTTCATATATATATATATATATATATATATATATATATATATATATATTATATGGGCACTATAAGCTGAGAACTGAACAATGCCACCAGTGCTTGACAATATTTCAAAAATAAAATTACTATAACATCAAATGTTATAATAATTTTACTATAACACAAACAGTAATTTAATATTTAAAGTTAAAACATAACCACAGTACAGAGCAGATAGGAACAAATAGGAACAATATTAAAGCATGCTGCCACTCATAATTTACTTATTTTGTATATTAAATGCAAATTGTGTTTTTATTGTCTTGCAATATGTGGACTCTTAAAAGTGAACTAAAACATCTTCAGGAATTTACGTGGGATGTTTTAGGCTCTGTTATGTACATCTAACCATCTTTATTGTAGCATAGTTGTATAAAATTTTACACAACTAATATCACAATTTCCAGAAATACTAATTTAATTACAAACATTCCTAATATTTTGCAGCTGTAAAAACACCACATTCATCTGTTATGCTTAAATGCTAGCTGTAGACTTTTATCACTGTTAATTTTATATATTCCTATCCATTTAATTCTTTTATATAGTACTGTAGAAATATTTGACGTTATATAACACAATCAAATGAAAATGTGTATCGACAAATCACAGTGACAAACCAGTTAAGTTTACATTTTATTATAAAAGTCTTGACTTAGAAAAGAAAAGGATAGACTAATTTCAAATTTCTTGCAATTGAAAACGTTTTTACTAAAACATTACTGTGAGGTCAGGCTCATCTACATGAACAAAGTTCAACAAAAATATTTTAGCAAATCTACTCCTCACACAGCTGATGATAAGAGCTGGTGCGGCATGTGTAAGCGAGCACAAGATTTGTTACACCTTCTGCCCAGGGATCAGGAAAAAACACTTCTATACTATTGTTTTCTTGTTATTCCTATCGCTGTTTGGCTGCTTACTCTGTGAGGTAGAAGTGCATTTTGTCATTGACCATCTTGCGCTCTGGATTGAGACGCTTCAGGATCTGAGCGAGCACGTTGACCGTCTGCTCGCTGCTCAGACCTGTGCGCTTTGTCTGGAACTTCTTCAGCAAGTCTTTGGTGGTCATCGGCTTACGGATCAGGTAGCGGCGCACAGCTTCCTCCGTCAGCTGCACGTCACTGTGAGGAGAATTTTTGTAAATTGTGATCGGTTTCAATGTATCCAAGATTAAATATTAATAGTTCATTCATTAGTACCTAATATTTAGCATTAGGTCAGTGATTTTTAGACATTGTTTCAGGCATAAAAATAAATTTTTTGTGTGTGTTAAAAGTAGGTCATACCTTGAGCTTGGAGTGGATTTGCCAGATGGGGGTTGAGGTGTGCTCTTCCCAGAGGGGACAGGGCTCTGACTGCTGGGCTCCATCTTGAGCCTTTTGGCTGCTGGTGAGTCAGTACTTCCAGTCTGAATTTGTCTCTTCCCTGATGACAAATCAATCAGTATTCATCATTGGCAAACTAACACAGACATCCATATATCTGTCATGTGTCTCATTTCAATGCAGATATTGTTTGGACATTGGACATTTTTGCTGATTTACAAGTGCACACCTTGCTCTAGTTTGCTGGCAGCAGCACGCAGTGTACTGGAGGTGGAGGCGGAATCTATGGATGGCGTCCCAGGACGACTACCCGTCCTGGAGCTGCCTGCAGAGCCGCGTCCACCAGGCCGCTTGGGAGGCGTGCGCTTCTTCTGCGAGGAGAAAGGTTACAGAGACATTTCATAAGAATAAAAGTAAACATGCAACAATAGTATAAATATAAAACAATTCACACATTCACATCTGTAAACTTAAAATAACTCCAAATACTTCCAGCAACACTTACACACTGTCAATGAATTACTGTCAATATTCAACATACAGTAAGTACATGAGTCAAACAGTAGATAATGATTTGGAAACTAATAACCAGTTTTTCTGCCACACACACTTTAGCTACCATGAACAAAGCAGAAGCAGTCTCTCCTTCAATGTCGCTGTCGTCAGAGCTGTCTGATTCGCCACTGCTGTCTATGACGCAAACAATACAATGTCACTCAACATTTGTCAATATTTATGTCTCTTACAAAAACCTTGAAGAAAAATCCTTGCAGGATTTCACCTTTTTTCTTCTTCTTTTCCATCTGGACCGGGGTTTTCTTCCCTTCCTCTTCTTCTTCCTCCTCTTTAGCCTCTTCTTCATTTTGTTTCTCCTCTTCACTATCTTCCTCACTCTCGGATGCCTCATCGATTCCTACATGTTTAATTATTTTAGTAAAAAAAAAAAATGCAATTCCCATTCACAGTTTTAATTATCAAATGCATTAATTGTATCCATTATCTGAGGCTTTTTGTGACTTTGTCACCATCATTAGTTGTTACCTTTAGGGTGCTCTTCTGCTTTGGTTGGCTTTTCATTTGTTGGCTCTTCGTCTGAGCTGATGGGACGAAAAAAGAACACATTAACACAATTATTAAAAAATAAACTCAAAATACTTCATCCCAACAGCCAATGATGGTCGTGACAGTGGTGCTTCAGAATAAGGAAAAGGCTCCAATCAGTATTAATATGCTGATGTAAAATTAGTGATGGCAACGTAAATAAACTGGGAGCAATTATATTTCTGTTTGGACATTAAAAAAACCTAACAGAAATTAAATTAAAAATAAGAGACCAGCCTGTCTGTGTTTTAAATAAAAAATACTAGGGAGCAGTTTTTATTTTGAGCCTGATTCCTCTCAGTAAGTTTACAGACAGTCAAAGATGCAGTGAAAGCAAATGCAAGTATCCCAGTTGGAAAGTAATATAGGACATGAAATAGCTGTGCATTCTGGGTACTGGCTGGCAGCCAAGCAGGTACACTAAAAGGCAGCATATGGACCATGGTTGGAGAATGAGAAAGAGTCATACGGACAGAAAAAGAAATAAAAAAATACTAAAATCAACTACCTCTTACTGTAGTTGATTCTACAGCAAGAGGTCATCGATAGAGCCTCTGACCAGTTCTCCAGACAAAACATTAATACGGGTTGGACCCATACAAATGTCCAGACATTTCTTTATTTTTTTTTACTTTATTAGACAGTATGATTAATAAAAGTGACCAGTTTTGGTGTTTCTTAACATGTAATATTGGCGAATATTATTGCATATCTGATTAGTGATAAACAAATAAAAAATGTATTAACTTCTTTTTGCTTTGGATTTAAAGCAAACAGACCACAGATAATAATTAGTCCATCCAGCTACTGGGAATTTCTAACTCAACAATATATTGACAAAGCTGCTTTTCAGCAGTCAGCATCTGAACCAAAGTAGTTTCTGAATAACTTCCCTTACCTTCTATTTTTTTCTGTTACATTATCATCAAATATATTAGAGACATAAATAGTCTAAATGCATGGCACTTCATTCAATAACTAACATTAATTGGAGTTTAGACAGTGTTTTGTGATATGCATATTGTATATCGCTGTGATTTTGCTATAAGGATAGATCCGTGATGTATTTTTCTAGTTTTATTTAGATTTTGCTATCATGAAGTCTAGAATGGTGGTTTCTTGTCTGTTCTGTAGTTGTGCCATGTGTCATCTTGCCAAATAAACATTTAAAAGGGGCTTGGTGCTTTTTTTCTGCCACCAGGAGGCGATCTCAGAAATGTGTCATCTGACATGAGAGTCTTGTTTGTGATTACTGCTGCTGGGATGGTAAATAAAGGGAAGCTTAGTGATCTGACCTGCTTTCCTCTGACATATAATCCACTTCCAGACCCTCATAATCTCCATCATCGCTGTCTTCAAGGGCTTCCTTATCATTGCTCTTTTGCTTCTTCTTCTTTGATTTCCCTTTCCCTGTAGCTTTTTTCGTCTTTGCCTTGCTTTCTCCATCTGTTACATGAGAGGCCCCAAAAAATAGAAAACATGTTCAACAATCTGATTAAACAGACAGAATATTGATAAATATCAAGGTTTACAATGTGTTCCTTACCTTCTCCCATGCTGCTGTCACTGTCATCACTGCTCATCTCAAGGTCATCATCTAGGTCGTGAATGAGAAGGTCGCCACCCTTACGGCCCCCCTTCTTTTTCTTCTTCCCACCCTTTTCTGTCTCGTCTTCATCGTCATCACCACGCTCCTGCTCCCGAAGCCGTCTCTGAAGCATAATGCTGAAGTGGTTTACGACCTTGTTCCGCCTGTAAAAGGAGAGAAACATGCAACTTACAAGGTTTTTCATGCAAGTATACATTTATTTATGTACTTTTTAAAAATGCTTTTAACTTTTGATTTCGATTCATTCATTCACGTACCTGCCCCACTCTTCTTCGGCTTCTTCAGCAGTTAACGTTCGATGCTTTGCCTGCTGCGTAAAGTTATACCACCCATGAACAGGAAAGGCTTCAAAAGCTCCATCTGGACACTGGGTAAAAATGTAGTAGGATGCATTTTCTGTAACTCCACCTTTCTTTATACCCTTAAACCTGAAAAAAAAAATTAAAAAACAAAAGTAAAACAAAAAACAGGTTGAAAACTATAAAATGTTAGAAAAATTCCACTAGGGATACATAATTGGTGCAGAAATGCATCTCACATGTTTTAGAAAAAATACATTGTGACAAGATCAAGATTAACAAAAAAGACGCTTTAAAAAATTGCTAAGCATTTTAACTTCTTAAATCTTAAAGAAGAGTAACCTGTTTTCTAACCTCTTGCCAGCTTTGCCATTGACCTTCAAGATCCATGGCTGATCCTCCACTTTGAACTCTCGGGTAACAATTCCAAACTTTTTTCGCCGAGCTTCCTCTCGCTGTTTTTTGCCAAACTCGCTACCTGCGCCACTCTCCGGTGTCTCCTCCTCCCCATATATTCGTCGAGCACTCATGTCTCTTTCCATACGTGCCTGGGAAGAAAGAGAAAGGGAAGCATAACATTACAAACTTACATTGGAGGTATATTGTAATTTCTCATCATTCTAATATTCTGGTTTCTTGATTTTTTTTTTTTTAAATGACTCAATTACAGGGATATGAAAGCTCACCTGTGTCCAGCTTGAGCAGTTGACTCTATCCCCTGCGTTAAAAGCCATTATATTGTACTTTTTGGTGGTGTTTCTATAGGAAAAACAGAGATGAAAACAAAACAATAGTTCCATTTTTCTCTGGGTCAGAGAAAATCATTATTAGATGAAGGTAAATCTTACTCGAGTTATCCCCAAAAGATAACTCAAGTTATACAGATACATGCTTTCGCTACATTTGTTTGTTACTTACTTGGGGACTCTCACAGTGTACTCTGTGGTTGAGGAACTGCTTCCACCCTGTAAAATAAACGGAGGAATGTATCTAAAACCATGTCATTGCCCATACTGTAACTCAGGAGCTGTGCAAGCCGAAATACGTTCAAGCGTTTTTCATTTAGACTTTAAGAGTTGTGACATGTTCTTAGAATGAACTGCATATGTCAAAGTGCCTACAAAGAAAAAAAAAAATGTAAATGTGCGTTTTCTAAGAAAAGTCACTACCTACCAGTGACGTCATGGCCAGTGATCTCCTCCTGGTTTATGAAGAGCTGATTCAGTCCAATGCAATACACTAAATAACAAAACCGAAATTTAAAACAGTGATATGAGCATGGAATAGTTACTTCTAGACGAAAATAAGACAAGAGTCTCAATACTACTGTAACTTTTTCTTGACCCAAATGATTTGGTATAAAAATACCAATTGAAGCTTAATGTTGCTAAAGCTACGAAAGAAGCAAAATTATTATATGACTAGCAAGTTATCAAATTTTATAATCCACATTAAATCAAACTTAACAATACAGCAGAAATGAATAACAGTATGAAATACTATAAGTCCTGACCCTGCAAAAAATAAAAAGGCTTCACCGTTAGCAACAGATGCTAACACAATTAGCACTTGCTGGTTAACCAAAACTGTGATGCTATTTGCTCCGTACTGCCCTTAACTTTGCCGTAATTAGTATCAGTTTGGTCCCAACTCACTCACCTATACGTGTAACAAAAGATAACTCGAGTTACACAGAGCTTTAGGACATTAAATTGAACATGTTGATAAGTGGTACAACACTGTGCCGATCAACTAGGTGTATTGTGTTCCGTTTATGAGGACGACTAGAAACAACTAGCCACAAATGGTTCCGAACTAAAACCCCGTCACGGCGTCGAAGTACTAAGTGCTGCAAAGATAACCAAAAGTCAATATTTAATATTATATAATAATATAATAATATTTTGTGCTTTTAAATCAGTCATTCGAAGAAAATGTCAGGAATTCTATTGACAGGAATCTTTTTACCAATTTGCTCAATAAACTGAAGATTAACTTCACCAAATTTATCGCTTCTGAGAATAAATAATTTCATAGCTCAGAGTAGAATTTTGTTGCAACATGATTGGGCGAACTATAGTCTAGCACATAGACTATCACATAGGTCATACTGGTTTTAACTTGTTTAATTTAAGTAATGAAAATAATATATTGAGCACTGTTATCATGTACTTTTAGAAACTATCACTTAGTAAAACACTTTGTTTAACTGTTAAACTTTTTCTGTTTAACAGCAGCTGTGGATCAGTTCCTCTCCATCCGAGAGGTTTTTGTACGACGCTGTGTGAATGGAAAGCTATTACACTGCTGACAGTAATAATCCTCTCTTAACCACCGTGTTTACACAATATATGTCCAGTTTTTCAGTGAAAAACAGTGGAATACAGGGTGAAAATCTGTTAGAGGATGGGATGGTTCTGATTATAGCATTCCCGCATGTTACAATGGCCCTGTTATAGTCCAGACCTAAATCCAAGAACATGGCAAATTTTAAGGTTTAGACTCAGAGTGACTACAAGCTCCCCAAAAAATGCAGCTGTAATTGCAGAAAATTTAAATTCTGCAAAGTATTGACTCAGAGGGGGTCAGAACAAATGCACAAACATTTCATAATAATTTGTTTTAGACGTAATAACTTCCTTTCATTTCACAATTAAAGTGTTGACGTAAACGCTAATAACATTTATTGAAGACTATGTTGTTATTGTGACAAAATCTAAAGAATTTTATATGGCATGAATACTTTTAAAATTGTCACGACTTGTATTCAATTTTTAAGGCAACAGAAAACTAAGCATTTGTTAAAAAAACAAAACAAAACACCAGAATTACTGATATTTGTCACACAGATCTCATAGCTGAACTTTGAGACATCTGAACTTCAGATTGAATAATTAAAATTCTTTTAAACATAATTTAATCTTTGCAGAAGGGCAGTATTTCCATTATTATCCATCGATGCTATCATAAAAAGTGCCTCTTGATGTTTTGTAGTTTCCCTTATCTGCCACAAGATGTTGCTGACAGTCCAAAGACCACGTAGTATAATTGCAGTCTTGCTCAGAATGGCAATTAAGGTTAAGAAAAAATAAAAAATTGGCCATGATGCACATATGTACTTGCTGGTTTCAAGCTAATTTTTTGCCAAAAAGAACCAGTATACAGTGCAAATGGTCACCATGTAGTACGTCTTACACAGTAAATAAAGTCACATCACCGATTCCGTTGCAATTTATTTGAGCTTATGGAGTTTATTGACATATTAATCTTTTTTTTAATTTCTCATAGTTCATTGGGTTTTTTTTTACACGCTCATGTGTATTTATCATGTAAGCAATCTGAATAAAATGTACACATGAGATTATGTATTTGCACATTTATTTAAATGGTAGTCTATATTTAGAGAAGCAGATTTTAATCTAGGTTGCCTGTTATTAATTAAAAACATCTAGTCAATGTTACTTATGCATGCAAATGTGAGTGTGTGACAAAAAGTTAATGCATTTGATTTGCTGTTTCTAATTCATGTTTAATGCCGTGCAGCTTCGAGGACTGATGAGAACTCAGTGTTCCAGCTGCCTGGGTGCCGACTGCATCAGAGCTGAATTTAATGACACTGAGCAAACAGTGGTCTCATGTTGTCCACTCAAATTCTCACTTGCTACCTTCTTCCATAATCATGTTTGTCTCTCAAGCGCTGAGTCAAACTGGTTTATTTGTGATGCATTTCCAAAAGCATCCTGAACTCAGAAATGTTTTATTTTTTTTATTTGCAAAGATTCCTGTAGTTTAAAAAGGAAAAGTTGAAGAACACAGCTTCAGTTTGCAGACGTATACAGTGCCTTACAAATTATTCGTACTCTTTGAACTCTATATTGGTTTTTATGGAGCAACTTGACTTAATTGTATTATGTTAGGACGATTTGCTAGGGGTATAAAAAGAGTAGTCTTCCAAGCATGTGCAAGTCTTGCATACCAGCACAGATTGTTAATGAAGATTGACGAACTATTTTTTTTCATAAGGAAAAAATGTAAGTCACAGAGACAAAACTATTTGTCTCGTATGAACCACTGTTTTTGCATTCATGTTAATTTAACCTAAATAGGAGAACAAATATCCAAACTCAGCGGTAGATTTGAGTGCATCTACTCTTTAAATTTGGTTCAGTAGAGCAGGAGTTTTCATAAAAAAACTGACCCATGTCTCATTGTTTCTGATGTGAGAAAAAAAAAATCTGAGAACAAATTCTAGACTTAAAAAATAGAAAATAATCATTGATTTATATAAAGAAAAATGAGGTCATCTTTCACCTCTCAGTGGTCAACCCTGTGATAGACATAAACATAAAGTACAAGTAGATTTTGTGCTGGTGCAATGTGAAGGACTCAGTGTAACAAATAAATCATCAACGTCGCAGTGGGGTGGTTTTGTCACGGTCATTGAGCCAGGTCTTAACACTGGTCAGTGTTAATAGTGAAATGACTGTTGCTAAATCAGGGCTATCACTGAGGACAATTTATCTGAGGCTTTAAAAGACTTGAAACTGAGGCAGCAGGTAACCTTTCAGCAGGAGAGCAATGTAAGTAATGTAGACGTTTTTGTCAAGCTGAGTTTGTAAAAGGTGATTATTTTAATGAACTGAGAATGTAGCCATAGTGGTAGTATTAACACCAAGACAACTTTTAAAGTCTATTCCAAAAAACAGGCTTCTGTTACTTTAATGTAATAGTTAAGCTGCAGCTACCTGTAGAGCAGATAATGGGAGCACGGAGCTAAATAACAAGATATTACAGAGCTAAAGCTTCATTGTCTCTCGCCCCTCTCACACTCTTTGCACCTCTTCTCCATACTATACGCGGTTGCCTTGGAAACACACTCGGAGTGCTCGAGTCGTGAGGCCAGTCAGCTGCGATACCTCGTCTGGTAAACAATCCTGCAATCTGAGGGGGAAAACGTTGGCTGCATGTCAGAGTTTGTTTGTTTCGGATCACATAGACATCAGCCAAAGGTCAGGAGCGTCGGGAAGGTGGCCGGACCAGAGGTGAAGTCGAGATCACTGACGTGAAACCCTGAAACTTTGGGCTTGTTTTATTATTACACCGGCTTATGAGTGACAAACTGACACAGGCCACTGACAGCAGCTGCAACATATAATGCTATAGTCATACGTATAGAAGATAACTTTTTGTTCGTTTCAGGTAGTTGTTAATAAACGTGCAAATATTATTTTATTACATAACAACAGGACAGGAGAGACAAACAGTTAGAAAACATCCTCCTTCCATCTACATGAAATTTTCGCTCAGCTCGTCCCAAAAGTTATGGCAGACGGCTTGGCTCTGTGTCCACCGATCTTAGAAGCTTGACAGAGTTTTATGAAACCAGTCTGGTCAGTTGCAAGTCTGAGTGATTATTCCTCACTCTGTGCACAGTGACAGTTGTTGTCCTCCGCCTCTGACAGGAAACCGTCCTGTCTTGCTATAATTATTCCAGTAAATCTTCTCTGCAGTCTGAAGCACACACTAAATGTAAGAATAATTTTTAGAGCGTGCCCGGTAGATCTGTGTTTCTTTCTTTCTTCAGTCCCTGCCTCTCACCTGTATTGTGAGTTACTCTAATAATGTGATGAAATTGAAAGCGGTGTAATCAAAACAACAATGTTGCACTAGGGTGTTTCAGTACCTCAACAGATGACATACTTCTGTAATACTGTTGCGTATTTGTCTGGATTTCTTGTGGCGGTGTCAGAGAAATGACCTAATAAGATTATCATTCAGCACAACGTTATGCATATGTTCCCATTTGGCACTGAAGACGATTCATTCAGCTGTGTGTGGCTGACACAGTGAAGAAGGTGGACTTATTTTCTGCACTGAAAAAAAGAGAATGGAGCTCCAACTTAAAGACTGAGTTAATTAGTTACATGTAATCAAAGTTGAAGTTAATCAAACTTCATTTATTTATATTTGCTTAACACTCATAAACCTCATATTTACTTGGATAAACATATTTTGATTACTTGTTACTTATTAACTCTTTTTTTTAAAAGTTGTGCCACCTGATCTCTTTTTTCAATGTGTTTAAATTAGCGAAGAAATATTTGACCACTTGGGGGAAGTTACTTTAAACCAAGAAAAACATATTTTAATAGAACATTCATGCCATTTTTTAAATCTATGTATCATGTAAAGTAATCCAAAGTATCTTACTTTTTAACAAAACTAAGACTTATTCTTGGTAATTTGACTTTTTTTGGTTACAGTAAATGGTAGCAGCTGAGATTTGAAAAGTACAAATATTCTTTGAAATACAACCTTTTCATACTTAATGCTAGATGACCCTCTTGGACTGACAGTTTGGTAAATGTACATTTATTATGTTTTTCACAATGTTCTTTAATATTTCTGGCATCATATATTGTTTGTTTACTGTTAATTTCTCTTAGGGATCTTTATTTCCATCCATCCATCCATCCATCCGTCCGTCCGTCCGTCCGTCCGTCCGTCTATCCATCCTCTTCTGTTTATCTGAGGTTGAATTAAGGCCTTAACAGTGAACAGTTGGATATTAAAATCAAAGATGTCAAAAGCCCAAGTGATGATATTTTTCCTTTTTTTTCTTTTTTATTGGCTTGCAACACAGTTTTTATATAAAACGTTTAAAACGTGCATCTGGATACCGTTATTAAGAATTTTTATGTGAGAGTCTTGAACAAAAAACTGAAGAAAAAAAGCTGGTTGTCACAGGACAGATTTAATTAAATTGCTGACTTTAATTAGATAGAGGTAAAGTTAGGTGAAAGAAGGTCTTTAATAGGTTAAAAGGAAGTTGAATCAGGAAACACATTCTTCCCCTCCGGTCCTCCTCCATCACTCCACAGTTTGGTGTTTTTTCTTGTCTAATGATTTAACTGTTAAATGCAGTCTTGGAAATTTGCTAAAGGAAATTCAAAGATATAACTTTAGTTTTTAGCTTGCATATCATAATAATCACATTTGGTCAAAAAAGCACATGGGAAAAAAAGGAAACTATCATCAATGAGTTGCTTTGTTTTAGTTTTTTGCCTCTGAGTTCAGTTTTGCTTTCACTGGAACACATAAATTAAGTCTGTTAACACACATCACCACAAAGCCTCTCAACAATAAATTAGTTATTTCTTAATCATCAAGCCTAGACAAGCCATTGTGATATTGCTAGTCACCACTGGGAATGATAATGAGAAAATATTAATAAGAGTCTGAGAAACACAGGATGCTCTGGAGTAAAATGTTATCCGTTAAAAGAGACAAAGATTGACAAAGAGCGTTAATGAGCCTTCAAGTAGTTTCATGTGTTTGGAACAAGACTTGCATAGGACAAGAAAGAAAAAAAAAATAAAGAAAAACAAAATAAGCAAACAAGTCAGTAATGAGTATTGGATGTCTTTTAATCAGGTATAATTAAACTTTCAAAAATTCATTCATGTGAAGCAGGAAGCATTATTCCCTCACTGTTCACACGTGCAAAACATGTGCCTCTCCTTGTGTTATATCTGGAGTTTCCTCCATCTTAATTCACAAGCTGCTGAGAAATTCACAATCCAAATTAAAACACTGTAGAGCATTGAAAAGAAAATATATAGTTACATTTCTTTTCTTATTCTTTTTGCAAGCAGTTAACAGTTCTGTGTTGATTCATGTCATACATTATTATCAATATTTACCTTTATTCCAGAGATAGTGGTCCATGTCAATGAATACATTCTCTAAAATAATAGGTGATACCCAACGTCGAGCGACATTGAGAGATAAAGGTCTCCAAAGTTAGTGGTGAGCAGTAGGAGGAGGCTTTTTCTTGAGCACCAAACATGGACAGTCTGAAAAAGAACAAGATTGTCAGTGATAAATTAAGGCTGTCAGTCACAAGCTTTGCTGTAACTGCACAGCGTATAAGAGAGGGAAGAGCTTAATTCAAGGAAACTGACCAGACCAGACTTGTGAAGCTAGTAGCTTAACCAGTCTGCCTTCCCAACTTGTATGTTTTTAACAAGGTTTTTAAAAAAATTTTTTTAACATTTTTTTAAAAAAATTTTTTTGTTGTCACAACTCCACAGTACCACACTTAAAAATAACTGAACTGTAAGTTTAAGACGGCTTTCTGTTGAAGTAGGAAATGATGGAAAAAATATAACAGGAAACAAAGCAGAAAATCTATTATTAATAAAGTCTAACAAAAACTAAATAGTATATGGATGGATGGATGGATGGATGGATGGATGGATGGAATTTGTCGATTTGTAATTCCCTTAACAGAGTAATACATTATCAGGTACCACATTATTTTTGCCTTATAATACCAATTAAAAGCTAAGAAATAAAAATGTGGTATAAAGTAAAAAACAAATCAGCAACTGTGTTTTCTCTGTTCTCATCCAACCTGGGCTCTCTAAGAAAGTATGTGGGTCTGTGTTTGTTTTCACACACTGACACACTTCCAAAACTTCTTAGTGTGAAAGGATTTCTTGTTTTTCATATTCTTTTTCAAAATCATGAATCACCTCCTGGAGTCTCTCTAGACAAAGGATGAACACAAACACACTCACACTTTTCAATATTGCACCAGGAACCTTTGTGCCCCTGCTATCCTGGAAATCCTCACATACTGTATAACAATGTAACAATTGCACACAGAGAGGTCATTTTAATGCAACATTAGGTCTGAGGATGACCACAGTTGGCCTTTCAAAAATGATTCAGGAAGCTGTGGCTCTCACTTGTGAGACCTGTATTCAGCACATGAAATCCTCCATGGGGACAAATGAAAGCAACAGGATGCAGATCATAATGCAACAAGACAGCAGCTGAAATTGTTTAATTTGAAGCGCATCAATTGTGATGGGTGAATTTAGTCATGTTTTGGCCAGCATGAAAATTTACATGGAAATTTGTGTCAGTGAACTAGTGGAATGACATGTTGTATCATGGCATATACAGTAGGCTGTATATAAGAAGGCTACCAGGATAAACTTTGAACAGTCTCATGAATAACTTGAGCAAATATATGTTCCCATATTTACCTTTTTTAAGTGTCTTCAAGCCTGGCTTTTATGTAACCACAGTTAGTCTCCTACCTGCTCCCATGTATTCCTTCACTCTTCACCTTCTGTACCTACTCCTCAGTGACTACTGCTCCATTGAACTAACTCCAATTAAGATGCAGCGGGAGTCCTTCTCCGCCCAACCTTTGACACCTTCCAACTATGAATATCCATCCAGCCAGGTCTTTAAAGCAACTACATCCCCCACTCTGCACCTGGTACAGCTTCATGCTTGCCATGTAGTGAAAACTGCTGTAATACTACTATCACTGTCCACTATGAACTAACATAAACAAGAAAATGAACAAATAATGCTTTTGTGGACAGCAAGTGCTAAAAAAAGGACACACTGCTTGTACAATTATCTCACTGTTGTACCACAGGGACCATTCTGGAACCAAAGTGTGGAACCTTGATATGGAAGCTGCACAAGGCCAGATTGTTTAAGTTTACAGAAAATAGAAAACATCAATCTTTGTCTCCCTTTGATAGGTGAAATCCACAAGGTCAAGTGTGCCAAAAAAAGGGTGTGTTAAATGCAAGCAATGGGAGAAAACATAAAAAACCCCTTTAAAATCCCAATTTAGACCAGTTAGTTTTAAAATCCAATATGGAAGACGTATAGTGAATCCTCAACCGGAAAAGAATGTGAGAAACACACTTTAGAAAACAATTAATTAGATTACTTGGTATCAATGAGAATTACTCACAAGAAAAGAGATAGCTTCCAATCAATGTTTTATGCCTATATTAATAGGCAAAACAGCTTTGGAAACCACTGATGCTTCTTTTGTCTCCCACAACAGAATTACGATGCTAGAAATTTCTTGTGCTTGTTTTTTATGAATGCATTGTTAAACCATAAAGACATTATGTGTGTTGAGTGTTAATCACCTTGAGAACATTTCTTTCTTACACTTTTGCTTCACTTCATAAAACTTGCAGTCAATTCTAGTCGACTCCATCTGAATTTGTCAGGCTAAACAGAAGATGATCTGACCTAAAATGTCAAATGGACAGTATTTAACAATCTTTCTTTATTCTCGTATACTTCAGCACAAAAGAAAATGGATTTTCTGTGAGCGCATAGAAGGCTTTAGAAAATATTCAAACAGGACAAGTGGAGTAAGTGAGGATATTTGGGGCCTCAAATTGCCAGTGGGACCAAGCAGTACTTGAAATTTTATTAGATATGTTAGAAAATGTGTTGGTTGTGAAAATGCAACACATTGTTTGAGACCACATTTGTTGGTAGAAGTCCATTTTACTCAGCTATAATTCGCAGCCAGCCTCAGCCTCCAAGAAAAAGCAAATCTGTCGATACAAAATAAAATCAAGTAATAAACTGCAGATAAGATAACTACTGCTAATGACCTTTTAACAGAACCTAATTTTAATTTTAATCTCTTTTGGAATTAATTTCTGGCTTATCAGTTATCTTTAAAATGAGCTGTAAAACAAAATGCAAAAACGATCAAGGGTGGATAATGCGAAAGCGATGCTAGAGGGGCAGTGGTGGCAGGTGGACAACAGACTTAAACAGAAGTGAACACATTTACAAAATTCTGCCTGTGGACCTTAAACATCTTGAACTGGCTCTGTCTCACCGTGAAACATGGTGCAAACTCTGCAGGGAGAAGTTGCCTTTAGCATGCATGTTAAAATGTTTAGTAGTCAACATATGTCAAGAAGTAAATTAGAAGGCTTTTTTGAAATCCATTAAAAATTCTGTTTCTCTGGGAAGTAAAATATCACATAGAGCCAATAAAATGATTTCTAATGAAGAACTACTGTTTAAACCATTCAACAATCATGGTGAAAACGGCTGATTTGACAGAGACTGTCAGCTGTCACTGTCATACATGAGGAGAACTTGTTTTTAAACATTTTACTCAAAAAAAAAAATCAGAATGGCATTCAAACAGTTGTAAAGCAAAGCTAATTTGAAAAGGTAGATTCAGAAGACTTGGCTACTAGTCAATATTTCAGGAGTCATCACACAGCATGGACAGTCTTCAACTATTGAAATAGACAGTGTTTTGCACAGTAGTCCAGATTTAGTGATGATTTGAAGTGCCATGTTGAGCAGACGCTGGTCCACCGGTTTTTTTTTTAAGTCCAAAATCAGTGCAGCTGTCTATAGTACAAAATTTTATAGGCTTATGGGGAAGCTGAATTCATTTTTGGACAGGACTTGCTGCATACGCACACTGCCAAAAGTGCCATTACATGGTTTATTGACCATGGTATCGTTGTGTTTGATTGGCCAGCAAACTGCCCAGACCACAGCCCCGTAGAGTACCGACAATAGGTGGAGACACCAGAACCAAGAATGGAGATAAGCTGAAGGCCATTGTTTCCTTAACACCTCAGCAGCGACACAAGTTGATCCCGTCCATGGCACTTTGCACTGATGCAGTAATCCATGTAAAAGGAGCAGTGACCTTGAAGTATTGAGTGCATATAGTGTGCAGCACATGGACATTACTTCTCAGTAGGCCAATACCGCCCTATTAGAAAATCCTTTTTTAATTTGGTCTTATGTAACACCAGGATTTTCACAGATCCTGACTTTCTAATTAGCTGTAAGCCATAATTATCGAAATGAATGGAAATGGGTCACTCTGTGAGTATTTCAAATGTACATTCACCTTTTTAAAAAAATTGAAATAATTAAATAAAAACATTTTGAATGATATTCAAATTCATTAATAGCAGTTCTTCAGCATGTAGGTTTTCGCTAAGAGTGCCCAAATGCCAATCAAGCTTAACATAGAGTTACTTGTGTAGGTGGGTGCGTTTGTTGCTTTTTTAAAAAAAAACATAAAATCTCAGTGTAATGTTTGCTGTCAAGTTGATAGAATCATTGATGTGCAGCATAGCCACCTCCTGCATGCACCGTCCTAATCATATATCCAGTAGATGCTAAATTAACCTATCATTCATTGCTTATAGCACCAAACCTGTGAATAAAAGACCAGTGTACTGTAAATTTGCTGCTACTCAAACAGAAAGCAAAGCTCACCGCATTAAACAGTGTTACACTACGCAGAGGTCTATGCATCCTCCCTCTCTCTCCAACTGCCTCTCTCTTACTCTGTTGCTCTCCCTCTCTCAGTCATCCTCTCCCGCCGTGGTGTTGGAGCCTGCGACGTTGCTTAGAGAGAAAGAGGGGAGAGAAAAAAAAAGAAAAATCTCATCCTTTCTGCTCCAGCCACTGAACGCACCATCTGACGGGGAAATAAGTGAAGGTACTGTGCAAAAATATGTTTGCTTTCATTTTTGCAACATGTAGTTATTTATTTATGTATGTATCTTAAAGAACAGCCATGCTCCGATATTTCATATGCACCGATATAAAAGGGACGGCGGGGCGAGAACGCACCTGCCCTCACAGACTCCAACCTTCTTGGTGCAACAGAACCTCACTGAGCTACATTTACGATGGCATAAAAAAGCGTGCTTTTTATTTTCCCTGTTGGAGCTTTTTAGAAGACTTGTCAGAATAACCTATTAATGTGCCCAGATTTTTTTTTTTTTTTTACAATACGCTTTTTTCCCCTATTGGGTTGAAACGCACGCCAAAAGTGGTTCAATCTGTGTCACAGATTTAAAGTGTCACATGAAGCCAGGTTGGATTCTGCAGCGATAGGACGGCCGGGCAGGATACGCGCCATGGACAGATGTGCGAGAGAGAGGGGATTTAGTATCGAGGGAGGAATCACGCAGGGGATAAAGCTGGTGATGCATGCGCGCCCCTGCGTGTGCGTGCGGGTGTGTGTGTGCGCGCGTGTGTGTGTGTGTGTTCTTGCGTTTTCTTTTTTTTTTATTCTGGGTTAAATGGTCGGATTTCTAGCAGTGTTGACTACTCACTCGCACGACAGAAAAGCGGCTCACTTCACCTGCAGCGAGGGCTTAGGTGGAAGCCACCTTTAGTTCTCCAGCATGCATGAGTTATTGAATGTGTGGCTCTGATTATGTGTTTAAGTGAGAGAGAGAGAGTGAGAGAGATAGAGAGAAAAAGCTCTCATACCAGCAGCGGCAACAGTGTCCAACTGCTGACCGATGGACCACACAGATTTGTACGCCCACACACTGTGGACAGCCAGGCACGAGAATATGCGTAGCAACAGAGACAAAACACTTGGAAATCTATTATCTGTATCTTCATGGGCAGTAAAATCCCTGTGCATCAGTCACTTTATAACAAGTTTTGAGTCTTAAAATGCAGACGGTAGTGGACCTTCTGCATTCTGTGCTGATCAGATGGAATTTCTGTGGGTCATAGACTCTAAATGTAGGGATGGGCTTTTAAGAAAAGTAAGAATGCCTTGCTTTCATGGTATTCACATGAAAGAAAACCAACATGAATATTATACATGATCTAACTATTGTTATTCAAAACAGATTAGCACCAGGGTTTCCTCCTGTTGCAAAAAACAGTAGACATTTCGATTGTTCCAGTTATAATATTGTTGTGGAGACTGTGTACATTGTTCAAGTATAACATTTTCACCCATGACAGGAGACCTGGATAGAGCATAATTGTTCCCTGGATATGTTTTTGAGTGGAATATTCAAGTCATTTCAATTAATTTCAAAATAATTCCCAGGAGCAAATTAAACATTGGAACTCAGGTTCTGTTAAAGAATTGTTTTATTGATGGGTCTCCGTTAGTGGTCAGTACTACATTGCTGATTGGTGATAAAAGCCAGATGTTGGGGCTTAACGTAACATTTCCAAATATGGGAATCTATGGGTGTGTGCACTACACCCCGTTAAGAGGCCAAGTGACTGTAACTTTTGAGGGAACTCTAATTGGTTTTGTTCCTTCCATTTTTGTTGCTTGTGGCTGTCAGCAACCATTGGTTTGTTTTGTAATAAAAACCTTCTTTATTTATCTAAGCTGGTGTACTTGAGTCTTCACTTATACATCTTGCAGAGGGATATTTATAGACAACCCCTTGTTCACTTCAGTAGCAATTGATTTTGTCTTCAAAGTTGGAGATTAAAAATGGGCAAGAGTAGAGAACTGTACCAGATTATAATAGCTAGATGGCCAGATTATGGCATCTCCAAAAACTGTAGTTCTCATGGAGTTTCCCCCGTTTTCAGTGGTCAGTTTCTTTCAAATGTGGTCCAAGGAAAGAACAGATGTGAATGGGCAACATGGTGCTGTCATGGTTGTTTGGGGCTCATTGATAAGTGGGGAGAAATAAGGCTGGTCTATGTGGTCTGATCTAACAGGCAAGCTACGTCAGCCCAAATTGCTGAAAAAGTTATGCAGATTCCAGTGGAAAGGTATCAAAATACACCATCACAATTTGTTTCCTGCACTGGCTGCAAAGCCAAAGTCCACCAGTGTAGAGGCCAACAATTGGCATGTGAGCATCCAATTTGAAAAATGTGACCTGCTGTGAATGCTTTTTTTCTTTACAATGCATGGATGGCTAGGTGAATATGTGTAGCTAATCAGTGAAATAAATTGGACCAAGATAGATTATAAAAAACATTGTGAGCTATTGTAGGAAGCATAGAGCCAGAGCAAATCTTCATAGGTCTAGTGGATTCCTTCCTAGACCCATGAAGTTCAAGGCTCTTTTTGCAACATGAGCCAGGAGCCGACTTTTATTTGGCTCCTCAACAGAAATGTCATTCATACTGTTTGGATTGATTAGGCTGTTATTACAAAACTCAGAGACCATACAGATGTATGATGCTTTTCAGTCTGCAGCTGAAAAGCATCTGTGAAAAAAATAATCTGATCCATGAGTTGATACTGAAATTTATACCATTCCCTGACATCAGTTCTTGGTATTGTGCATGCGAGACCACAAACAGATAGCATGGGAAGAGAACCAGGACGATTACACTGTTGCCATATGGGAAACATTTACTAATGGCCTGTTCTGAACTCAGTTTGACATTTTGTCCTGTATCCAGAATTTAGATGAGATAAGGAGAACATTTTGGCAAACCAACAAGCTCTTACATGATACTCTTATACTTTGTGATGCGAACAAAACTAATAAACCGAACGCTGCTTTGGAAACCACCTTGGCTATTTTTCCTCCAACAAGAATTACTTGTCAAATACTGCTTTAAGAGGAGCGATGGGTGATGCTATAACTCTCTGATGAGATTAACTTGTCTTTTCTTTTCTTTTTTTTGTTAGCACAGGAAAGGTGTAGGACAATTCCCTCAGCCAACTCTGAACATAATTTTCTTGGAGAATAGACAGATGTTCATTGGAGAAGCAAAACAATACAGAGAGAAAGAGTCTAATTTCTGGTTGTTTTGTGTGAACTTTGTGCACAAGGTTCAAAAGTTCACACGGACACTTATTTAGTCTGTGTGATCAATACTTAATAAGTGCTTCATCTGATTCTCTTAAAAATGACAAATGGGGGATATCAGTTTGCTAAGTAAGTGGATTCCCTTTTTATAAGATGTTGTAAATTAGCTTTTACTCCAATCAATAATGAAGCGCTTTCCTATTTTCATCCATGACATCTAAGGTGCAGCTTGACCAGAGTGATCCCTGGAGACACCCACTTTAAATGCAAAAGGGATGCCCTTCCAACTTTATTTTGCTATTTTATTGCACCCGTTTAGCTTCCACACATAGTCTCGTTCTCCACCCACCTGCTCCTTTCATTTTGCCATGCCTCTTGATGTCGTCCCTGGAGGAATGATGAGCAGTCTCCAATCAATTGCAATCACATATCAGAGCTGTACCAAGGGAAAAAAAGGGAGAGGTAATCAGTATTGAGGAACAGGCCTGGATGAAGGTGAAGTAACCACCACCTACCAAACCAAACCACTATGTAATCTTCTCTTTATCAGAATTCTATTAAGCAGCATGAGACATAATTTTGAAAATCCATAGTTCTGTCTGTGGGCGATAATCTGAAGAAGTGATGAATGTTACACTGGTATGAGCCTGAAAATGCAATTTTCTTCTTTATGTTTGTGTGAAAATAATCAAATATGATGCTGCTAAATTTCATGAGCAAAAGGAGGATATTATACCAGCATACCTGTAAGGAACTGGTTCTTGAACAAGATGATTGGGAATACATGCCACTGCAGACATGTCCAATTCATTGACTGAAAGCAATATAACAGCTTGATCTCCTTGCTTTGAAACCAGCAAAAATTAGGCAGGACTGACCTAATTAATTCTGCTTACAGTTAAGTTAAAAAAAGATGCTTGTTCTGTAACGGTATGGTAGCTGAGCTAAAATGCTGTGACAGCAAATGCCTGGCAGGTCAGATTATATAGATGTAGCAAAAAATACAGCATATAATTTTGACTCATTTGTATGGCTCGGATAGTTTTCTTATGGTCGTAACTGCTGTGTAGCAGAACAAATAAGAAGATGAAACAGTACATAAAAATGATGAAGAAAACATGTTTCTCATTAGTTTCAGAATAGAACCTAGATGGCAGGCATATTGTCACAGGTAGTTCTTTTTCACATTTAACAACATACTCAGTTGTTACAAATGCACAGTTCTGAAAGGTGAATCATTGAAGCCACTACTGAAACACTCCAGTAGAAATTGACAAGCTGATTAACATAAAGTGCTGTGAACCATTGTTTTAAAGATAAAAAAAAAATCCAGAATTGTTGTATGTGCTTCTGCTTGGCCTGTTTTTTTTATTGATATCACTAAATATAATCCAGGACAATGAATTGCCTTTAGAAGTTACATAATTAGTAAGTTGGTTCCACCTATGTGTCATCTAGGCATAGGTAAAGCTGATCTTTAAAGACTTTAGGGGTTTGTAAGAGAACATTAGAGTGCAAGTAGAATCATGAAGACCAGGAAACACATCAGATAGGTAAACAAACTGGCAAAGAGGATTAAAACAAATTTTGATTATACAATTACATGTCAAACTTATTCATCTTATTTAAGAGTTTTCATCTGTTTTATCAGTCATGCAAACAAATTTGGATGAATCTGGTCTTTATTGAAGAGTGACAAGAATAAATGGATCATTTAACAAAAGGATATTCGGTTTAAACTATGTTACAAAAAGAACCATGTAGGAAACTCTGCATGTGAAAGGAGGGGATCTGGTTAGATAAGATCAATACCAAACGTCCTGGCCTACATGAAAAATCCTATGAGAGAGAGAAATTAATACAACACATCTCCTTAAACATGCCATCCCTACTGAGATACATGGTGGAGGGAGCATCATGCTGTAGAAATGCGCTACATCACAGGGGATAGGAAAGCTGGTCAGAGTTGGTGGGAAATGGATGGAGATAATCCTTGAGGACTATGCTTATTATGGGAAGCAAAAGATTCAGTACTGGAATGAAAGTTTAACTTTCAAACAGAACGTATGCTTTAAAGCATACCACCAGAGCTATGTGATGTCATATTCATGTGCTGAAAAGACCCAGTCAAAAAAAACAAACAAACTTGATTATCTGAGAGTTTGAGGTAAGAAGGAAAAACTTGTTACAAAATGTCTACAAGTTCAGAATGCTTTTTCACTGCAATATAAATCTCATGGGTTCTTGCCTATTAGATATCTTGTACATTAAATAGCTGTGTGCATTATTTCTGTATATTAATTCAGCTAAGAATGTGCCTGTATACAGACCATGAAAATCCTTGCAAGTCGAATCTCTAATAGGCCAAGTGAATAAATTAGGTATTCAGGAGTGCCTCCTTGCTGGTTCACAATTGACAGTCTTAGATCTTTAGGCCTCCCCACCTGCTCCATCCCTCCTGGCCTCTGTTTCTCTGCCACACCCTCGAAATCGATCTCAGAATCCTTCAAGGGAGATTATGCAAAGATCCTGAGAGGGATAACCCTTGGGAGAGATCCACACTTGCTCACTCCTCCACATTGCGTTCTTGGCCACTGCATTCTGTGCTCTCTTTCAGCCAACCAGCTGTTGCAGTCCTCTGCACAATCAATATGGCCGTCGTGTTTCACAACAGCCAACAGTCCCTCACTGCCAGGTACCTGTGGGAGGTCCCCCAGAGAAAGAAAACAAAAGGCATGGGAAGACACCTTTATAGTTGACAGTTTTCAGAATTGCAGCATGTTTGAATAATTTGAAGAAACTGGATGCAGTCTCTTTAGCTGTGCCGCTGCCAGGCATGAATGAAGTAGCAGGGGAAGTGAACATCTTTGTAGACAAGTAGAAGCTGTCTCAGAGGGAGAAAAAAATAGATCCAATGGATAAGAAAGTGGAACAAGAATATTACAGTATGAACCATATGTTACATATGTGAAAAGGAAAAGAATAAGGAATAGTGAGAAGTTAGTGAAACAGCTCTGATAAATGTCATGCGCTCCCATAGTCTGCTTTAGGCATGTCTCACACCTGGCAAGTGAACTAATAATTGGGGAGAATGGTGTTGGAAGGTCTGGTAAAGAAAATTTTTCAATTTTATTCAGAGTATTGCTGAGTTTAAAGTTTTACAGCTCCTTGACTCTAGCTTGAGTTCAACTTTTTTTTTTTTCATTGCCACGTGTACATTGCAAGTCTGTTGACCCTGCATCGTGTGACGATAGATAACTGTCTGTATGAGTTATGATTGAAGTGATATTTTGTGAGGTACTTATGTGAAGTCAGAATCTTACCTAATAAAGGAAGTGACTTATGTGCCACATTTTGGAGAAACAGGATTTAGTTGGGATTGTAAGCAAACAGGTACTTAAAAGATGTTCTACATTGAAAAACAAATCAAACTTCGAAAATATATGAGTGTTTTAGTAAGTAGCATTCTTTGATGTGCATTTTTTTTTACCAGAGAAGGTTAATGTCAATATGTGACATTGTGTGCATCCTTGAAGTTGTTTTAAGTAGAAACATCTTCCTAACGTCTAGGACGCATTTAATAAAACTCTTACTTTGCAGAGAGGTATACTGGATGCAAACTCTTAGTACAGTGAAGCCATTTGCAAGAAATGGATCTGTCATGTTGCCTCTAATATGCTATTGCTGGATATTTCTCTGAAAGAAATATTTGCATGGTTGTACTACTAAACAGTTATTATGTATATATTTTATTCTGACATATATTTTGTTTGTGGGTTTGTGACATGTTTTGCTCTTTTTACTGTGTGTGTGTGAAGGTGTAGTCATGGCTGACCTCCACCCTAATTTGTCTATAAATAGTTGCATTGTTTATAATTCACAATGATCTGTCCGTCAGATCAGATAGGGGTACTTTATTTTTACCAAACTGTTGCCTTAATATTTAATGCTCAACTGAATGTCCATGAATAAAATGTCAATTATTTACTTGTACCAAAATGTGGTCAGGTTAACCCAAAAAGAGATGTAGGTCACCCTATTAGTTTCATGATTACCTTCAAACGTCCAGCGTACTTGGTGAGCACATCTTAGTACATGCACTTAGAAAGGCATATTTCAACCTATATTTCAAAAAGCCACAGCCTGGCTTATCTAGTAATCCAACTATGGATGCAACAGTGTCAAGTGAATAGCTAGATGATGATGGCATCTTGTGTTTTACATCTGCCAAGAAAAATTAATTTCAAGAAGCTTTTCACTTTATTTTACTCTTAGAAACATGTACCTCTTTTCCAAACCATAAACTATCTGCTGCCTGCTGCAGGGGAGACACCGACAACTCAAGCATACTTCATACAACCTCACTTATGAACAAAAAATGAAAAATTTAGATGAGTAAAAGGGAAAAAAATTGCTTTAACATGTCATTTTAAATTTCACTAAGTGTCCTTGAATGGAATAAACCCACAGCACTTTAAGGCTCAGCATTCCTCTGAAATTACCGCATTCAAAACTTAAAGCTTTTTGACAGATGGCAGGAACAACGTGGTGCAATGTAGTGCAACCGCTTTGTAGTCTTTAGACCTTTGTAAGAGTGATAATGTAGAGATGCATGTCTGAGGCAGAACATTAGTTTCTTTATGATGACAAATTTGGAAACCTTTAGTGGATGAAGGAAAATACACACGTATTCATTCTGAAGGAAAGGCATTGCAGCCAGTTGAGGTCTCTAGATAAGTACAAATACAATTAAAATATTTCATGGTATAAAAACACTCTTTTGTTTGCTGCGCGAAAACTGCCAAAATTAGTTATATTTTATAAATGCCAAAATAATGACTGAGACCTTTTTATAACAACTGTAGGAGTTTGGTCAAACCTCGTGGGAATTCTTTCACAACCTTTTGACAATACTTTGTTGGAATATTTATGTCCTAGGTTGTTTTGAGGTTTGATTTCTGTTTTACTCTAATTTAGTCCTTCCTTAGTGATGCTAGATTATGTTTATTTCTTGTGTCTAGTTATTTCTTGTTACTCTAGTTAATTATGTTTCTTTGGTCTAGTTATTCTTCAGTGTTAGATTTTTTTTTACTAGTCCTGTGTGTACTCTCCTTCGCGCTCTGTGCCGCTCGGCTCTCTCCCCTCACACCTGCAGCCCGCTTCTAATCAGCCATATGTTCCTTGTTCAGTAATCAACATCCCCAGTATATTTACGACTCATTCTCAGTTCCTCCTTGGTGGTTTACCTCGTCAACTCCTGTTATTTTCCTGCTAGAATTTTTACTTATATTCCTGGTTTTGTTTTGTCCCTGGCTCCCTGTGTTCTCTGTGTTTTTTTTTGTTTTTTTTTAATTAGAACCTTTTTCCTCTACAAACTGCCTCTGCCTCTCTGCCTTTGGGTCTACCTACAAACACCTCATTATGACAATATTGTCCTATTCCTCCTGACAGAACTGCTGTAACCAAGTCAGATTTGCAGAACATCATGCAAGAAAAAATATTTTTTGGACTTCCAAGCACCTAAGTAACCATGCAACTAAGTTAGCAGTCTTATTAGGGATATTGTCACGTTGGGTGAACCATTTATGCACAATTTTTATGTTCTTTTACAATGTTTTAAAAATGTTACTTGAGTGTTGCATAATGTTCTTTTCTAATGTTTTATGAAAACCACCCATTCCTTTTGAAGCAAAACACATACTCAGTTCTGTCAACCCTTTACTTTACATAGGGATGCAGTTCTAATGCTCATTACCCTTTTCCTCTAAATTCAACACTGGTCATAATGATCAAATGGTTTCATCAGACCATAGAAAACATCTCCAAAAACTAACATCTCTATCCTTGACAGCAATGTAAGCTGTGATTTGGCTTTTTATGTTGCTAATAAATAACATAAGTGTACCTGAGTGGCCATTCAGCTTATGTACATGACCTGTTTCACTCTAGATATGAAGCTCTCTTTGTCCATAACTCAAAACACCTGTCCATGTTTCTGTCCATGCTAAGTTTTCTTTGTCCATTTTAATGAGTTAGAGGAGACAAGACAGCAGTTGATACTTTAATCTTTTTTGAGTTTTGCTTGACTCTGTTGGCTTTTTTTAAATCTTAATTTGTCATTTTGTTTTGATTAGCGCAATTCTCGCTATATCTCAGAACAGTAGAAGGAATTTATAAAACGTTCTCACTTTCATAATTCTGGCATTAACCAGAGTTATATGGAGGGTGATAAATAATTTTTCGAATCCTAGCTAAACAAAAATAGGACAATTTTATTCTGATTTAATGACAGGTAATGGTAAAAAAAAAATGGACATGCATTTTTTTACACAATGTATGTACACATCTGGTCTTAAGAGTGTATGCATAAACTGTAGATTCTCTTGTACACCTTCCACTCCTTCATCCAGACTTTCTGAAACCGTTCAGCCATCCAGTCAGATCTGTACTGAAACAAATACACCAGACATTACTTACCTCTAAAAACGGCTGTACTGCTTCCTTCTCCAGCACTCTACCATCTCATAATCCACCTGCAGGCTCTGACTGAGGGTATGATATAATAAGTCCCCAATGTCTCTTTGCGAACATTTTCTGTTAGAAATGATGAGGTCAGAACCTACGTGCCACTTCTCCGGGTTGCTATAGATATTTGTGTGTGTGTGTGGGTTTATAGCCAGAGACAGAAAATGAAAAATAATTAAGCTGTTGTTTGATCTTTGGGGAGGAAAAGCTTTTTGATGCATTTTTTTTAAGCGTACAAATTTTCTGAACAAGAAATAGTTGAAATCAGCTCATGCAATATGTATAGATGACTTGTAGGATTGCTATTTTAAGGCTCCTACTTGCATGAATACACAATAGACCTCTACATATTTTGTGCTCAGTGTAATCTGAGATTCTTTCAAGTTATTAGAATTAATGAAAAACATCATCTGAAAGAGAGAAATTGAAAAAGGCAAAGATGGGTGTGTAGGCGTGTGCCACAGTTTTTTTTTTTTTTTCTTACATCTTTTTTTTGGGTTAAGTAACTGCAGCCAGTAAAGATATGATTGGCAACAAAACTGCATCACTAATTGACCGTAATGAATGTAAACAAATAAAATACAATTGGATCCAATAAGATTAGTCACAAATTCATACAAAGACAACCGTAAACCATGATTACGTGCAAAGCTTAGCCATTCTCTGTGGAGACTGTGATGCTTTTGCAGAAGTCTCCAGGTGTGTGTGTGTGTGTGTGTGTGTGTGTTATGAGCCATGTATAATATATACTCTATGTGCTCATCCTTCTCTGAGTAAGAGTGTGTTCAGTGTCAAGTGTGTGCATGTGGTGTATATGTTAAGTAAGGACACCATCTGCCATGATCTTTGGTTTGTGCCAACCCCCCGCCCCTGTTAACCCACGCCCATGCACCCATACACAAAATCACTCAGTGTTGATGAGGAGAAAAAAAGTCTCTCTCAGTGGATTGCGAGAGTGGGGCAGGGGATGGATGCTGTAAGAAGAGTGGGAGTAATGCGGAAAGCGCTGTGAGGATTAAAAGAGGATGAATACAAAGAAAGTTGTGGTGTTCTAGCTTGGTTAACCTCTGGTATGTTACTTTGAGGAGTGAATGCTTACCGTACTGTATGCTCCAACAAAAGAAACAGAAACATTTAGAAATAAACACACACGCCCATGCACACGCACACACAAAGAGCTGCACATGCGTACCAAGTAGATTTTTGAATAATGCTTTGTGTTTTTTTTTTTTCTGAACTGCCCTAGATTCATTTGGCATCTGTGCTGCACACTCATTTCTCTCTCACTGTCTCTCTCTCTCTCATTCTCTCTCTCTGTCTCTCTCTTACTTTGATATGCCTTTTATACACATCATCGCCCTCTTCTTTTACTCTTTTCAGTCATCTTTCTTTTTCAGAGAGAAGTGATGGTGAAAATGCCCGACATAAATATTTTAGCCCTCTTAGCCTTTCTGCATCTGCACTTTTGCACTGAGAGAGAGATTACTGTATATCTGGTTTACTACGGTGAATACATGCTGGTGGGTTCCCTTGTTGGAACTCTCATGGTAAATATACATAAAAATTCCCAAATCTCACATATATTTTGCTATTGCTTCATGAAGATGTTTTATTGCACCATATTTACATCAACTGTAGTTCATTTGGGCCAGTAGACAATTATGAATAATGACATCTTATTAAACCATAATGACTAAACCACCTCCTGAAGTTAGATATTACAAATTAAAGTCACACAATCACATCTCCCTAAAGGAAACTAGGAGCATAATGTGGGAAATTACTCTCAATCATAAGTTTTCAAATGACGGTGAGGCATTCTCAATTCAGATACAAAGTAAAACAGTATAGAGTGTCAAAATATTACAGTCCTTGGCTAATTTAGCTACAATAGCTACTTTGACCAGCACAATTAAAAAGTGAAAATTAAAAATTGCAGACAGTGATCCATAAAGAATGTGATCCTGAACATATTTTCTTTACTGGAAGTGAGCAGTATTTCCATGCTGTGTTTGGATAAATCATCTGTGTTTTAGCCTGGGCATAATAATTACAGTTTATGCCAGAGGATTATAGATTAGATTACTTCAGACAGCTTTCAGTACTTCCATTGATTTATTAATGTGACAAAATTGTGACAGTATGTACACGTGGAAGTGTTGTGCTTTCATTATGAGTGGGAAAGAAACAAAAAGAGCTTATGCTGTGAAGGCTTCTGTAGGCTTAGTCAGGTTTCTTGGCTGATAGTCTGCGGTATGAAAACAAAAATCTTGAAATGAGCTTCTGGCTTGAAATAATCAATATACAAACAAATAGTACCTCTTCCTTTTGTCAATAATACTATTGATTGTGGTACATCCTCAGTTAAAACAAGCCAGGGGGAGTTTATTGTTCTTCTTTTTCATTTTCTACCACTTTGCTATGTCATCACTTGGTCCGACGGCATAGGAACTCAAGCCAACAGAAATAAAGTGTGCAAACTTGGGTTAAGCACAAAATCTCACACAGACACAGTCATGCATCATTCCTCTGCTAGATCCAAAATTCAGTAAATTAAGTAAGAATATTTTTTGTATGTAGTTTATTCTATATAATACAACAACTGAACAGAGTTTATATTAGCAAACAGCTCACAATGGTAACCCCTACTTGCTTTCATTTAAGTTTAAGTTGCTGGTATAATTTAAGTTACACATTGACTGAAGAGTGATATAAGTTTGCAATAATTCTCAACTATAAGAAGATATTTGTTTTGTTAATAGTTTCAGCTTAAACAATGTATTCACTCTTCAGCATAGATGTCGAGAGTCCCATTTCGGCATCTGACTGCAATTCAGTTATTTTCAAGACTAATACAAATTTGGCTTTACAGTACAGGTGATTTTATATTTTAATTAAGATTATTGTGGTCTAATTAAATTTCTCTTACAGTACAATACAAACTTTTAGATAAAACATAAAGTATACATCTTCAATAACTGCACTTTTTGCATGCTTTTAATTTCATAGTGATGATGGTCACATTTATTCAGTGATATTTTTTTAAAACCCTTTTGAAGTTTACGATCAGAAATGATTTACACATCCATTTCCCACAAAAAACTGACTTGCAAAAACTTACACAACCCCCTAAGTTTTTAATTACAGTTTGAAACACAGATTGTGTCAATATTATGCAAAATCTGAGAGAAAGCCAATCAAACACTAAGACAGCAAATAATGAAAAAAATGTATTTCCTGGTGGAAAAGTTAAGTCTGGGCATCACTATCACTTCCAATGTTACTGGCATGATTAAGGTATCCCAAGGCAAATGTTTTCTACATTTGAAGCAGGCTCCGTCATAATCTGGGGAGTGCTTTCCATCGATGGAACAATGTAGCTTCATGTTGTTGTTGTGGTATGTCAAACCTCGAGTGGCAATGTGGAGATTTTGCATCACACAACTGCCTTGACTGATAAAATTCCCCTGTGGTTGCAACGATGCAGTTTACTACGCTCATTTGACAAAAGATTTCTTCCAGGAGAATTAGGTTTCTCTCTTGGGCTCTGCATGATTCCCTGATTCAGAAGTTTTACAAGAAAAAATACACCAGTTATAGACCATAATTGTCTTTCACTATGTCATGTTCTCCACAAGGAGCAACATTTCCCTCTAATGCCCTCTATTTAATTGCCCCTTTGTAATCTGGTATGAGGCATATGTATAACTAGAGCATTGACACCAACTGATTTAGTATATGTAAGGTTTATTTGGTGAGAACATACCTTACATAAAGACTGATGCATGCTTAGATATCCAGTCTAAACTAGCTAAACATTAGCAGCAGTTGCTTTCACAGCTAGAGTGAAACACCAATAAATGTGAGAGCAACTGACCTGACAGGGAAGTGGAACGAAGTATCTCCAATTCATTACTAAGAAACCAGTGAGCTGATATACAGTACAACATTAGTGATGCTTGGCAAAGATAATGGTAGGAGCAGCCACGATGGAAAGTGTCCACCACGGAGAAGGAG
The DNA here is from genome assembly GCF_003331165.1 of Xiphophorus hellerii. Classification (NCBI taxonomy): domain Eukaryota; kingdom Metazoa; phylum Chordata; class Actinopteri; order Cyprinodontiformes; family Poeciliidae; genus Xiphophorus; species Xiphophorus hellerii. The sequence continues at coordinate 15,490,200 of NC_045687.1, read as the reverse complement.
AACGTTGGAAGCCAAAATTAGGGCAACACAGGAAGAAGTCAGCCAATTGTTAGATCTCCAGAAACTTGCATCCAGAAAAGGAATATCCCAAAAATACAAACAGATGCCCATACCTGAGACCCTGGGAACTGCCACAGACTCCAAGCTTTGGCTGCCAGACTGAAGAGATATAAGCCAGACAAATAAACAGGCTGTTCTCCACCAAACCAGCTACAGTGTACTCACTGTGGCGGGGTAATAACACACAAAGTAACCCAGGAAGGACTGAACAATACTGTAAATAAGCATCACATAGCAATGATGTACAGTGGATAATAGACCTGGAAGTCTAGCACACTAATCTCCCTGTACAAAGTCCAGTGAACATCACAATGGCAGACATCCAACAGAAATTTTGTTGGTAGGAAGAGCTGGACAGCTGGACATGGTTCATGCCTACAGGCTCAAGAATATGAATTCTCTTCATGAGCACCTCTTGGCACAAGTGAACCAACTGGTGAAGAATGAGACCACCATCCAAGATCCAAGCTCCAAGAATACATTAGGAAGATGGCCCCTGGTAGAGGACCCAAGCTTGAAATAAAGAGCCACCCTTCTTGCCCAGGAGGAGAGGGATGAGTGAGAGAATAGTTTTAAATAATGTTAGAAAAAGATTTGATGGTGGAAATAACACCTCAGTTTCTCATCTGAGCATCTTGAAACTTTTCCTACTGAGCCTGTGATGAACTATATATATATTAAAAAAAAATAGGTCGACAACTGTTTTTTTTATGCCAAGGTTTTTTGTCATCTGTCTCCTGCCTTGGCATTACTTCTTGTCCTCCTTTTTCTTTCTTGGCATTACTTCTTGTCCTCCTTTTTCTTTCTCTAAGGTTTTTTTAATGTTACTTGCCTAAAGCTCAACACAGTCTCTGCGGCAGATTTTTTTCTACCAGCATTAAGGTCACACACACCTTAAAGGAAAGGCAGATCAAAATGATTATAAGATGAGGACAGACAGCATTTGGTAGAAGATAACTCTGTTTCACAGTAACGCTAACTTACTTTAATGACTTGTTTTTGCAAAGTTCACATTTTCATCACAGCCCTGATATTTTCGAGACACTACCTGGAGGAGTTGCTTTTGATGTAATAAATGTCTTATAAGCTGAAGTTGACACTTTGATGGCTACTCAAACAACTGTATGGATCAAAGTGATGGTAACATCTAATTGAGCCTGTAAGGTCATTGTCCAGATAACTCACAACTGATGACTGCGTAAGGAACAACTGTGGCTCACCAAGGAAAGTTGAAACCTGAATGTAACTGCATGTTGTGACAAGATAATGATCCCAAACAAACATAAAAAACTGTTTTGGAAAAGCAGGCTGTCCCAATTTCAGGCTTAAACTCCAGCTGTAGTTTTACACAGCAACCCAGAATGAGGCATAGTGCACGATTTCATGAAATGTGCTTGCTTAGGAGGCGTACATTAAAATAAGAAAATAAAAGTGGTTCTTGCAAATTTCCATCTTGAACTAAAAGGATTCTATATTGTCTAAAAATTAAGTGAAAGCACATTTTTATCTTTTGCTTAAACTTCTTATAAACTGTTCTTTCATGTGCGTGAAAACTTAAATATAACATCCTTGTTACTTTTCGACCGCTGCCATTGTCATCAAACTATTCATTGCAAATTTTCATAAACAAATCCGAGTTTCTTTAAAAAAATAGCACATTTTGTCCATGTACCTCCAGAGATAATATAATTTCTCTTTTGTTCTGATTCACATATGTATTCTTTACGGACTGCAAATCTTAGCCCTTATGCCATTTTCATTTAGTGCCTTTTGTTACAGCCTTGAAACACAAATGGTCACATACAGATAGTGTAATAATTGTGCAAGAGTGTTCTTAAAAACATTTTCTAATTTTATTCCAGGTCAACCATTTACTCTGTCATTCTCAGTAAAGCATAAATGATCTAGTTTCAAGTAGGGTTACACATTTAAAGCAGGTTTCCTTTATTCAATCAATTTCAAGATTTTATAAATTTTTATGTATTATTTTAATTCATGGTCTAATATTACACCAAATCCACAATGGTGAATGTATGTATGTATGTATGATTTCCTTAAAAGCAAAAAAAAGAGAAGTAGTGACTGGCAGAATAATTGCACCTTTAATAATCAAACTAAGTGGTAGCTGGTCAAATAAAGGCACTTCGTATCACTCTTGCTATAACGGGGGAAAACACTCTTCATGCTTAATTTCCCGTTTGCCATGTATTATTTTACTGCAGTGCTCACAGTATCTAGAAGTAAATAACACTAGAAATAATTTCAAGCAGAAATAGGCTTTTCTCTTCTCGTATATATAATTTACTTACATTTTTATTTCCTCTCTTCTACCATTTTCTGCCAAAGGAGGTCTATGGCCTTCCTGTGTCTACTTAAACTACAACTCCAGATAGCATAGCCCATTAGTGTAACCCAACCATTAGAAAAGGAAACTGATGACAGCATCTTGCTGTGAGTAAGGCTGTTTGTTTCTGTGTACGTTCATGACTGATTCATTTCAAACCTCCTCATTGTGTCAGCAGCTGTTTCCCCTTGATGTGATTATAGGTGGGAGAGGAAGAACAGGACCAGAGCGGAGAGAGACAAGATGATACATATGTGTCGACTCAGGAAATTTAGGCAGCAAAAGCAGTCCATGACTGCACACCTCCGTCCGTCAAGGTTTCACAAAAGTAAATCATGGCATCCAGATTCAAGGCTGGATTGGCATTAGAAGTTTTACACTTCTTAGTTACTGTGCATCTGACAAAAACTGAAAAAATCCTGGAAGTCTGTCCAGGGCAAACAAAGATTATCCTCTTGGCAGATATGGTAATGGTGGGCAATGTCCCAGTCTCTTGATGCAGTATGTGTCTGACTGAAGTTGCATAAGTAGTGATATCATGGTTAAGTAAATATTCATGTATCTGATCTACATGATTTGGCTATTTAAAGCACTCAGTGAAAGCTTGAGGAAGAAGTCCAAAATGGTGTCCATCTATTATTGACGATATAAATGAGAAGAGATAAAATACTTAAAATATATTGCTGAATGTAAGAAAAAGAAAGACCTTTATGTTGCTGGATCATAAAATTCAAGAGTACTACAATGTACAAACCATTGTTTGTGATATGTTACTTGGCACTGAGTGTGCCAAGAAACAATTGAACTCATAATTGAGCTTAATGATTTGTGTAAGAGCAGAAATACTTCTTATGGAGTTGTTTTTTACTGAGGAAATCTGGTGCCATAAAAGGTCAATTTAACTTAGCCTCCCAACTTCTCTGGCATGCGAAGCCGAAGTGAGACGGAAAGAATGTCTGGGAAATAAACTGTTTGGATAGATAAAAATAATAATTGGCTTGTTTTGCACTTTTGAAACGGAGCAAATGTTGGGGGTCAATAGGTCTGAATATTCCCAAAGAAACTCCAATACACACTCATTTAAAAGCTGATGGAATTCTTACATAAGGACACACGTCAAACACGGGCAGCAATGCTATTGGTCAAAACGTACCAACTTACACCAGTGAAAATGAGATTCTATAAAACAGAATGACTTTAAGAATACGAGGAGAGTTTGGGGAGATTTGGGGAGTTTTGACTTTGTACTGTAAGATGATCTGCGGAACAGTGTAATAAATCTCCACCCGCTGTGGCCTGCAGCAAAAGGACTCGTCCCTGAGTATTATTTCTTATCTATAAATATAATTAAGAGTTAAGACCTTTTTTGATCTTACATTTGCAACTGTGGTGACTTTTTTTAACACCCTCTTATTTTCCACTGGACTTACATTCTTCCATTGGCTGCTGTACTTTCAAAATATTTTCAAGTACTTTTGTGTTGCAACTCCTGTGAGATTCAGAAAAGTCTAATTAGCATCACTTAAAATGATGCAGAGATATTATTATGTTTTCCTTTACTTGGTGTTAGCAAAATAATGTTATTTTTTTTATTCGAGGAAGATGTGCTTGATGCAACTCATCCAAATACTGCCATAAAGAACAAATGAGAACAGAATGTGCAACAATCCAGCCTCTGATTCCAGACACTGTTTCTTGTTTTGAAGCACTGTGATGTGATGCAAAAGTAATGACAAAGTGGCTCAAAAATTAACCCACTTAAAGACTAGAAAACTGCCCAGATGTTAAACAACTGGAAAACTATGGAGAACTCTCATGAGAAGCAGGTTGATAAAAAGGAGCCAACAAATTAAGATCAACACTGAGCACTAATTAGTCAAGAACAGGTCACCTTCAGTCAGGACTTGACCTGGACGTTTATACTCCGCATGTGTGAAAAAGCTTAGAAGTGGTGTGAAACGGTGGTCGACAGTATGAAAACATGCTTTCTTTATACATTTTAATTACATTTTCCTTCAGTTTACTCCAGCAAAATTGTACCAAAAATAATATATCTACAAAAACAGCATGTGTTTCTGTTACTTAAAAAGAAACTTTGGCCATGACGGTACATTCGCCGCATAAAAAGGCACAAGGATCGAACTCGAAATTATTGCTAAAACTGAGACTTTATGCTTGAGTCCCTTTAGGGTAGCTGGCCAGGCTACTCCTAACTGATTTAGACTGTGTATATATGTGCACCACAGAGTGGGTAAAGGTGCTGATGGGAAAGGGAAAAAGACAGCAAGAGACCATTCCAGAGAGGAAGAACTGAAAGTGCGAGCCCCACAGAGATAGACTGACAAAGTAGTGGACTGTGTGTGCCACTTTCTCTGACAGTTATTTGCAGGAATTGTTCATAGACAGCAAATGTTCTGTGTGCTGATGGCTGGAGGTGTTTTGAGACAGGTCTTCTGCTCTGTGATTGAAACAGAAGATAGGTAGCGCCTCATTTTATACAGTACCACTGTCAGTGGAGCTATCTGCCACTGTGTACCCTTCTGATTCATCATCAACTGTAATTGTCATTATTATTCTTATCCTACTTTCCTGCCCCCTTGGTGGTAATTTAAATAAATACGCTGGCAGAAGTGTGTAAAAAGTAGTAGAGAAGGCAAAGAGTAAGAGCTAATAGAGAAAGAAAAGGGACATTAAATAGACTTTATATTGGCTGTATAATGCACTTTTCTATACGTCCTTGGAGGGCAAAAGAATTCAGCATCCTTTTAAGTTGGTCAGTGCTCTTAAACTGTCTTGGAGTTTTGTTTCGCATTAAATTTTAATGTTCGCTCTACTCTAAATATTTACGTTTTTACTCCCATGTAAGATATATGTAGTTGAACTGCAATATATTTAGTTCCACTAGAACTTTGAAGTTTTGTTGCAATATCACACTTTGTAAAAAAAAAAAGAAAAAAGAATGTATTTGGAGATTTTGCACAAACACAAAATATTTTAGTTCAAATACTAACACAATTAATAGCAATACCAAAGTCCAATCTGAGGGAACTGCACAGCAGGAGAAGTAAAAGGTGGTCTGAAGAATTTATGACTTTTGCAGTCTCTTGTATTCCAATATTACCAGAAATTAAAAATGTATGAAATGGCACTCTTTTTTTATATGTATATCTGCATTTTATTTTATTTCCAGGCTGAGATGTCTCTCATGTGAGCCACACGGCACAACCACAGAGGGGCCGTAGAAAGTCCAAGAACAGCGAAGCAACTCGCAAAAACTTTCCAGCGCAAGCTAACTTGTCAAACGTTGGAAAATCTGCCTCCCTGGGTTTCCCCAGAAAGGATACACACAAATAAATCCAGGGAGTGCTGTGAAAACGTCACTGAGGAGTGGGAAGAGACACCGAAAATATAAAACAGGTAGGGGTGGATTTTTTAATTTTCTTTAGCTGACAAAGATGTTTTCTTAAATATATTTTTCTTTTACATGAACGAAAACATTGATTAAAGTTTTAAATGGCTCCCCATAAGTGAAGCACGCCTACTTGGTGCTCCTGGTAAAGTTGTGTGAAAGGCCTTAAAAATAAGTTTGGATTTCACACCAGAAACACAACGTCACACCAAAACAATAGCAAGTGTTTGTGTATGTTATGGCAAGACAGAAAAGTGTGTTTTGGGAAGATGAACTTGGGTCTTCATCAGTCTTTTTATTTGAAACTTTTTAATTATTGGTCTGACTGTTGAGATGGTCCAATTTAGACAATGAGCTGTTTTCTTAGCCATTAGTTTAAGTTGTGTTATTATTCTTTTTATTAGTGCCAAATATGGTGGGAGCAAAGATTTCTGTTTGAAGGAAAAAATGCTGCTTTGTGATTGTCTTTTTAAATCAGTAAAAATTATAATTAATGGCTGTTTTTTGTGTCAGTGCAAGATTATGATGCTACAAGTAAGGTTATCAACCATTTCTTTCCAGAAAATCCAATATAAAGGTTGCCTCACTATCCTCTCTAAAGACGAATTCACCACACTCAGCCTCTTGTTTGAAATGCTTTAAAAGTAACATATGTTATGATCTTAAAATAAGATTAGATCCAACTAAACTTTCACACATATGGCCTCTGATTCTTTTTGAAGTTCCTTGCCAGCGTGTGCATAGTCCTGTGTCTTTGTATGATAGTCAGAATCTCACACACATATTGTCTTGCTGTGCGTACGGGGGCGTGAGCGTGCATATGTATCTATGACGGATTTGGCATGAGGTGCAGCATTCGTTAGTGTCTCCTTAAACATATATTTTGCCACAGTTCCTGCATTTATTGTGCCTCTTTTACTGGCAGCACTGTGATTAGTGTCGACAGTATTCAACCTACCCTGTGCTATTATATTCTTTGTGCACATATGTGAGTGCACTGCGTATGTGCCAGGAAGAGATAAAGTAAAAGCAGTAATTGTTGTAATTATTCTTTCCCCGATCTCTTTACGCCTACTGTGATGGTGGAGAATCTAGCTCTAAGAGAATCTAACGCTGTGGCAAGCAATCCATCCAAATTTATTCACACTTGTGAGCACGCCAGCTTATGGCGCTCATTACTGGTCATTATGTTAATTGCTAATGTCAGGAAGAGAGTCAGAGTTCCTGACAGAAGCGCAAAAAAAATAAATAAAAAAATTCCAAAATATAATCCCTCTTAATCAAAACTCAATTGATCTTTAAAAGAAACTGCATTGAATGTATAATTTTAAACAAATTTGGTGTAAAGCTGCACTTCTTTTAAGTGTGGACGTAAATTAATATTTCGAAAGGCAAATTCAAGAAGGGTGTGTTCACGTCCAAGGAGATAAAACTAAAACCCATTTGTTCCGTTTCTCTGGTGGCCATCTAATGCAGCTCTGTTGCCGAGCGTCATCCCAGATGCTACTGTAAAACAAACGCCTGAGATCAGACAGCGCGTGCACCCCAACTGACCCTAAGGTCGGCATTAATGTTTTATTTTCTTAGCTGCTTGGTGCATATTAAAACTTGAACTGTGTCCTGAGAAAAAAGCTCATATGCAACCTGCAGGAGATAACCTCCTCTGAACTGTTTATCTCAACACAGAGTCTCTCCTTGTGTTCAGCGGCCATGACTGCAGTGGAAGTATCAGGAGACGTAGACTTTAATACCACATAAGTGTTATGTGGTTTGCTCTGGCTTTATGGGAGGTTATTGGGAGGCAGTGGTTTTTAGTCCTGCATAGAAAGGATTGTGAGCCACTAAACAAGCCTCAAGACCCTCCTTAGGGTTTTGGCCCTAAAAATATAGTGGAAGCTGTAGTTTTGTTAATTAATAGAGCAGGGACTTATTCAATTCAGACCAAAGATCTAAATGCTGAGATCAATTTAAATGTATAATGAAAGCAGACAAATTTAAGCTTTTTTTTTTTAACCAATTTCTCCAAAATCATCATAAACTAAATGTTCTGAAGAAGTGCTATGTGTGTGTTTTTTTGTTTGTTATACTTTTCTGTCTTGAATGCTTAGATTTTTCAAATCTAAATATTAGAGTTGTTTTATTGAGCATTTAAAAAAAATCCTCAATAAATTAAAGTTTGTTCACCCAATTCTTATTTTTAAAGTCACTGACATTGTAGGGAGTCAATCATACCACTCTGAAAAAAAGAAGAATAGCTCAAATGCATTCTTAAAAGGTTATTGTGAATAACCAAGACATTATTCCTTACTTTGTTTTCTCAAGGTTACGCTCTCAGTTCAGTCTTCCTGCTTTGAAAATGTTAAATATTTTCCCTCTGCGATTGTGTCATTAAAACAACAGCGGCAGTACTTCTTTGTTGCAATGGGTTCAACACACAACCCATGCTCACAAAAGGAGATGAACAGATTTCTAGTTGTTTATTACCGCAAACTCTGTTAGAGGTTGTCAGCAAGTGTAACCGTGGCAAACTGACGTCTTAAACAGGTTTATTTACCCGGCCGATCCCTTAATGCCAGGAAAATTCATGTTGTTGGTGAAGCAGAATAACAAACAGCATTTGGGTCAGCATTTGCTGCAGAGGCATTAACATGAGTTACAACACTTTTTTTCTGGGCTCTGGCTGAGAATATTTCCACAAAAAAATACAACAAAGGTAAAAGGACAAGATAAGAATAAAATGTGCAACAAATATTGCATAAACACTTTTTTTTTTCCCCCTAAGTGATGTTGACTGTAGCTTTTAAAGTGAATCCAGTGAAGTCACTGTCTAAGCTCCTTTGGAAAAAGAGAATGCAACAATGCTGGTCGAACCTAATCTGTGCTACATTTTAAATCAAGGCTTTTAGATTTCGAGCAGTGGGCGAGAAGAGTTGCTTTTAGCAGCTGAAAATAAATTCTGCTCTTAAATCACGAGATGCGCAAGGGAACCAAAACGTTCCTTTTCATGTAAAGCACCGCTGTTGTTCTAAAGTGTGGGTTAAACTAGAATATGTGTGCTTGCTTTTTCGCAAACATGTAGATATCAATGTAATGAATAAATGAGCCAGATTTTGGAAAGAGTGTTTATGAATTTAAAATCCAGCTAAGTCATTCAAAGATTTCTGGAAAAGGAGAGCTCTTTTAGGCGATTGTCTCCGAGAGCTAAAGACCACATCAGAGCTGTGTGTAAGAGACAAGTTTTACAGCATATTTTAGATTTAATGAAACAAAGAAAATTGTCCAAACTTCACATTAAGGAAAAAAAACAAAACAACTAATAATCTTCTTTTGATTCTAACCACCTCTTCTTATGCTACCTAACTTCTAGCCAACATGTACCACTCCTCGGCACTAAAATGACAAAGGTGCTGATGTCAGAAAAAGCACCAAGCAATATTTTTTTTAAAGTGGCACATGATCTAGCTACAATTAATTACATCTTTTGAACTAAAATATCCAAAAACATTCATCTATCCATCCATCCATCCATCCATCCATCCATCTAGCCATCCATCCACTATACCTGCTTATCAGTGCAGGGCCGCAGGGGGACTGGCTAAAGGGTGTAACATCCTGGACAGATTGCCAGTCCATCACAGGTCAACACAGAGACATACCCAACAAACAGCCGTGTGCTCGCACAGTTGGCCTGCTGTCATCACCCTTGGCTCCTGGAGGCATGCCTCAGTTCACCTGCGACCCTGAACAGCACTGAGTGGGTATAAAAGATGGATGGACGGGTGGATGTTGCCTCGTAACATCCTCTACTCTTCTGTGTAGACCAGGGGTTTAAGCAAAGACTGTGGCGAACATCCATTTCAAATATACTCTCCTGGCATGAATAGTGTCCTTGCATGCACCACCAGTCAGCATGAGCTGCAGCTTCTCAGTGGGAGCCTGTAGTGTTGTCTCGTTCCAGGGAAATCCTGAAATCACTGAAGCAGCTCGTATTTCCCTGTTCAAAAGAAATCCTTTCTTGAATACCAGAGCCACTACGATGTAGACAATTTTGCCTGAAGTTAAGGGTGTGTTTTCATTTTTGCACATTGTTGGCTGAAAGGACGGCAGGTAGGCCAGTAATTTTGTGACTTCTACGGAACGGGAAAAAAGGAAGAGAAATTCTCCACGACACCTTTGTCTTATAAAACTCCAACATAAGGTAGTGATAAACATCCAAAATGGACAAGTACTTTAATTACAAGCCACTTAACGTGTCTCTTCCTGTAAAACCAGCCTGTTTATGAATTGATGTTTGAAATACCTACTGTAGGTATTTGATTTCTATTGTTGCTTCATGTGCTACATCACATGCATGATTTCTATTTGAACTTAACCCTGAGAAAATCCTGTAGTCAGTCACACAGCCTGACCCTCTGGTAAAATGATTCCTTTGTGATTGAATCACTGTCCCTGTCATGTTTAAGCCTGGAGTTCAGTGCTGGACCTTGACACTGTTATTTGCTACATTTTTTTTTTTTAAAACCATAGTTCTACTTGGATTTACGTGAAAGCAGAACAGCCTCTTGGTTGATCCTAAAGGAGGTTTTGAGTTTGGCAGAGTGCATAAAAATTCCTGATGCACTGAGAGATAAAAGAGAGCAATAAAAGGAAGCTGCTGTCGTTCCACAGATTAATAACAATGGAGGAGAAGCTGGACTTTTAGTTCTTCCATAGATTCTCTATTCTTCTTGTTTTGTTTTCTTTCTTTGGTCACAGGATGAAAATGAACCTTCTCCCGTAGATTAACAAGTTTGTTAATTATCAATCATGAATAAATTTCTTATTATAGAGTTCCAGCAGTATCATAGAAATGTAGTGTAATCAGCATCATGCACAAAACCCATCGTCATTTATGTTAAAGAGACATTCAGACACAGCATGGTTTCAATGAAAGACCAGATGCATAATTACTGATGACCTTATAGGATGTTAAGTGTTTTTCCTCATTGGGTTAGGTGGTAACATTTAAAAATACATTAAACTTGTCTGCCAAATGTCCATCAAATGATTGGCATTCTGTCAGCAATTTTCTGCTCGGTGTAAATAGTCAAAACCTCAAAGAAAAAAAAACAAACAAACAATGGCCTTAGCCCACAAAGGCCTAAGATGAAGAGAAAGAGCTTCTGGCTTTTATTTATTTATTTTTTTCCCCTTTTATTTTACAATTCTTTTATATTAGTTGGTATTGACCATGCTTTTCATGTGGATTTAGTTTTACGTGTTTGAACACCCAAAAGAAAAAAAGTGTTTTGTGGGATTTGAAAAGGAAGTAGATAAAAGAAAACTCTCAAAGGACTTTTATAGATGTACAACTTATCTTATATCCTACCCAAATAATAATATCAATGGGCAAAACACTTTCATATAGAGAGTAGCAAACAATGTTGTTTCAAAAATTTTATGCCAGGAGCAAACATGAAGGGGTGCATGGGTGAGAAGAGGAAGGAGAGATATTCACTTTTTTTAAAATTTCTTTTTATTTACTAATCCAAGTTCTGCACTGTGTGTTGTGCACTTGTATTCTGCCCCCCACTTACTCTGATATCCCTAAATATGAGGAGGAAAGATAGAATAGAAATTTCTCTTGTTGTTCCTTAGTGACAAAAATCAAAATGAGAGACAAGCAAAGACTAATGTTGTTCTTAGTCTTTTCAGAAACCGTAATGTGTACAGATGGAACTACCCCTTGCAGAGTAAATGTCTGCTGATGGTGCCTGCCAGCCCGGGCCATGTATCGCATTCAGCTTGAAATCCGTCTAATGATGTCTAGGAACTTGGCAAGTGACGTGGAATCCCCAAGGGTTTATCCACAAAGCTGGAACGTGCTAGTGGAGATATCGGAGCAATGTGAACAAGTCTGACATTTTGTTGCCAGTTGTGTTTTCTCTAACCATGAGCTGTTTCAGGCATGAAAGCAGTTCCTGCTATTCTGCTTTGAGGAAGTTTTTGTCAAGTGGGACAAAAATTATACAGAGGAAAGAAAGTTCGGAGGCTGAAAGCGATAAATTTCCCCCAAACCATATGAACTTTTATTGACGTCTGGCTTTTGGAGCTCTTGTCTTACGCATGTGCAGCAAAACGAAACTGTGATCACCAGTGATGTGAATGCCAGTCATGACAAGATTGTAACAGTAACAGCCGGAGGGAGCTGTGGTGCAGGGACACAGTGATGCATAAATCCTTATACAGCACAGTTATTATTTTAAGTGCTGTCCAATATATATATATGTATATATATATATACCAGTTTCTTACCAGTTTAAGAAAGATTTAGAGTGTAGAATTATGCTTTGTCACATATACATATTTGTAACCAAATAAGAGGGAGCTCTGCTTCTTTTTAAGAGCTTTAAAGATTAATAGTGGATTCATACTGTGTGGACTTTGCTTGAGTGGCTTGGCTTTCACCCACACACTCACACCTACACCCTAAACACATCCATAGGTGGTAGAAGGCATCCTGCACTGCTGAAGTTAAACAGAATGGACCAAATGAAGAGACCCGAAAAATGACGGGTGAAAAGTTCATGCCGAATGAATCAAATGGGCAATTTATTTACCTTATTTTGTTGTTTTTGTTTTTAGCACTTTTTGAGCATCTCCATCATTTCTGAATCACCCCATTTTACCATCAATGTGGTAAATCCTGTTTTAAGTATGAGACACATTTTTTTTCTCCCCCCCAAAAACTAAACAAACTAAACTTGTCATCGGTAATGGGATTATTGACTGGATCGAAATAGAATTGAGAATTGGTAGATGCTATGTTTGTGTCTAGCTATGCATGTGTGTGTGTGTGTGTGTGTGTGACACATAAATGACGCATGTATTTCTGTGTACATATAACCATAGCAAAGAAAGAATATGGGAAGATGGTGTTGTTCTAGAATGTGGGTGTGTGTGTGTGTGTGTATGTGTTCAGCGCCGTCTTGAGTTTTGTTTTATTTTGTAGATGTTGCCTTTGAAGGATGGAAGGGATGAAGCGTAAAATTAGCCTGCAAACTTTCATGAATGGTGTGTCATCACTTAATGAGTTTTTGCTTTTACGTCTGCATGTCAAGGTGTTTTTCTATTTTAATTTGCTTTTCTCTACAGCCTGTGATTTTTTATTTTCTGTTTATGTAAATAAAAGAAAAAAGATGACTGCATTGTCATACCTAGTTAAGATCTAATGGCATTGTTAAACCAATGAAAACAGAAAGTCGTCTCTTAATTAATGTCATTGCAATAGCTGTTTCTCAGAGGTCTTGATCAGGATTTGTTTTGTTCCCTGACCAATCAGGGACATTTAAGTACATGCACTTTATAGCATTGTCCCTGATCAATGTTTCAATAAAACCAATGCCATAAAAATGATGTAGAATAACACTGTGTTACATCAGTTTTACAAGGTCTACATTAATTTTATGAACCTATATGCGATAAAATTAATGATTAGGAATGATCACAAGTTACATCCCCAATACTATCTGTTTTTTCAACGAGAGATATTTTGCACTAGCCAGGGCTGCTGACACAAAATAGGGTAGCTAGGTCAATGAAACTTTGTTAATGTTCTGACAACCAGTCAACTAAGACAGGTTCATAATCTGCCCCTGGAGATATTTCTGATGATATTTTATCATGTGCAGCAGTTTGCTAAAGTGCTAGGCTAGGAACCGTTAGCCTCTCATGTTCAGTTAATTGTGTGCAGACAGACAAAACTGTTTTCTTGTTTTATGACACATAGACTGGCTCAGAAAACCAAGGCTTTGTTACTTTAACACAATAAGGTCCACAACTTATATTACTGTGCACCACAAAATGAGCCCCGAATTTTCAAAAGGGCATGTAAAATGTGCTCAAGGGAGATTTCTGTGCCTGTGGGTGACATAAACGTAAAGACAGTAGATCAGTAGTAATTATCAGCTGCTGGGTTTCATCGGGGGATCATTTAAAAAAGCCTTGTTTGGCAACCCACGCCGATCAAACTGAGACATCCCCATCGACTATATCTGTTCCCACTTTTCAGCCCACAGTTAGATTTCTCTTCTGAAACAGTATGTGTAGCTATCCCTCCCTTTGGTGCACTCCCTTATCTTGTGAATCATATAACAGTTTAAACCTACTGATATCCAAGTAATTTGAATTATGCTTTGGTTAATTAATCAAATATTTTGTAATTAAAATGCAAGTTAAGTTAAGGTTTGTATAAGTTACTTTCTGATGTTGAATTACAAGTTTGTTCTGGTGTTTCTTACATTTTTTTCTGTTATATTCAAGCTACAAGATGTGGAATGTCTATTTTCATGTCTCATTTTAACCCCAAACAATTTGCTATGAAATCATTTGAAGTTGAATAGCATTTACTCAAACAGATTATAGCAAGATCTGTTGCCTGTTTAGTACTGAGGACGACTGTACATAAATCAGACTTTTAGTTTTAGTGATTAAAACTGGAAGTCATTCAAATCAAACCGGTTGGCAGTGGAGATAAAAGTTTTTTGTGCGGCGCAATTAAATTTTTTTCAGTGAAAAGTAACAGATCTGGCTCTGCTCTGATGCTGCACACTGGTACCTTGTTTGAATCTGCTGTGCAAGCTCAACTGAAACATGTGATATTGATCTAAATCTTTTAATATGTGCCTAACAGTGTGGAGTTGCAAAGGAAAAAATACATTGATTGGGTTGACCAGGTCCAAATGTTGCCATCTGAGCCTCAGTAATTTAACTCTTCCTGGATGAAAATCATCTGAAATGAAATTGTGAATTGATGGAACCAGCGGTGTCTTTGGGGCTTGAGCATTTTATGGCAGAAGTCTCAGTGGTTTTCTTGGTGGCTTCTCACAGGGGCCGTCACATCCCATCAAGCTGACCGGAGGGATTTGAAGTTGGCTGAACATGCCAGCAGTTTCTGTGGGCAAATTGGTGTCCTGCTGAGGGGGGACTCTACTTTAGGTGAATGTTGTTGACAACAGGGGGATTGTAATTGGTCTCCAAAAATGATTTGGTGGGTGGGTGGCAAGTGTCAAAGTCACATTTGTGTGGATGCCGGAATGCCGAGGAGAACGCCACATTGTAACAGGATGCCGTTCAACTCATTTGTTAGTATAACAGAAGAATGTTGCAGACGTATTTTTAGAAGAGATTTTAGATAGAAGGTATGGTGCAATGAGTTGCACAGATTGCTTCAGCAATTTACATTTCACAAAAAATCTCAAATCAAGGCGTATCACTTTTATACATTTAGATAGAAAGTATTCACAAGCCTTGATTTTTCTACATTTGGTTACATTAAACTTTTCATCTAAAATCGACACGAGTATGTTTTTTTCTTTCTTTTAAAAGAGATCCAAACAGTTCTGCAAGACAAAGCAAATATAACTTTTTCTTGCCAGCAACTTGTTAATCTGTTGCATTTTTTTAAGCATTTGTCATTTAGTCGTCTTTATTATGTTATCCTCAACTGTGCAACCTATTGTGTTTTGTATAGTTCCTCCTCTAGAAAAAAGGGTAAATGTTTGTTTAGACCGCCACAGTGTCAAAACACTGGGAGTAAAAAAAAGGAAATAATAAGATGTCTGCATTCCTTCTCTTACATATGTCACCCTGACACACACACATACACACGCCAGCGCACTAGCAGGTGCACAAAGACAAAAAAATAAATAAACCCGCTGAATTCTTCTCAGGTTCTTTCCTTCCTCACGACTCTGTCTCACCTAGTTTCACTCCCCTGCTTTTGCCTCCACCTGTGTTCTTACCTTTTCCACATCTTTGTTTAGAACAAATGTAGCGGCAAATTGTTGCTCTATGAAATGTCTGGCATTTAAAAATCATGCTCAAATTGGATTATGTCTTAAGCCTCTTTTTCCTAGATGTAGCATGTGTTTTGAGTTTAGAGAGAGGCTAAAAACCAGCACAGTTGCACAAAACTAGAAAAAAGCAAACACACATTTTAAAGGACATACTGAGAATGATTTTAAGATCCTTTAGATCCTTTTAATACTTACCAAAGTCTTTGCCTCACTTGTTTATCTGATGTGTTTTTATTGCAGGTACATCAGGTAACTTAATCTCTATTCAAATGCCTTCTAAGTGTAAAACAAAGCATATGGTGAAGCATATTCTTCAGCTCTATGCGCTCACCGTTTACAGTCATACATAACTGCAAGTAATATTTAAAAAAAACATTCAGCAGCTAATCTGTAACAATCGTGTCATTTTCCAGTTTGATAGCTATTACTCATCAGTCCCTGAGAGAAGTGCAGTAGTTTGAGATCAAGATATGAAGACAGCTTATTAACTCATAATGTTAATGGATCTAAAATGAGAAACGCTGTATGAAAATGCTCTTGTTATCCATGAGCATTTTACTACTTTAAGAAGATGTATCAAAATGTTATGATTGTGATCAGATGTTTTTTTTGTTTTTAAAAAACCCGCCGAATGTATTTACGTTTCCAGTTTCTGATGACTTTGCACATCTAGCTCTGATCTCCATGCAATAATATTCTGAACAACAAAAAGGCTTATACAGTCAAATCTAAGCTGCTAAACAATAACTCTAAATTATTACGTAATGAAAGCATTTGGTGACTTTGAATTTAATTTTAATTTCAATTAATAGTCAATGACTTTCTGTTTCTGTCAAATATAAATATGATGTAACAAAAAGCCCTTTCTCTTAGACATCCAGATTCCCAAATTTGATGCGAATAAAAATACTGAAGTAAACAGGGCAATCATCTAGAAAGCGAAACATCAAACATGGTCTCAATTTTTAGTAATACTTAGCATTGCTAATACATGATTTTCTTTTTTGATTGGGGTATAAATATATGTTTTAGCCACAAACACCAAGGTTTATTTTGTCACAGTGAACAGTGAGCAAGATGATAAAGGAGTTTTTTTTAAAAAAGCCTTAAAACTTAATATTTAGAGAACTGCACATTTTGGTTTAATTATGGTGGAGGATTTGTGATGCTGCAGGCCTGTTTCTCTTCAAAGAACCCCTAGGAACCTTGTTAAAATGCATCTACACCTCAATAAATATTACAGAGAAGACCACATCGGTGTCATAAAAAAAGAAATAAAAAACGTTCTACCTTCTACCTTCTTTCCTTACCATTACAAAAAATATCCTCCCTGTATTTTCATTTCTTATTTCATTTCGTTCTGCAACTTGTTTATATATGCATGAGTGCATTCAGAAACCAAACAGACGACTCACACAGATGCTTCCTTACACTGATATGCACAGCGTTGCAGCCTAGCACACAGCCATACCCATACAGGCATTAAATTGTTATAATAACAATGTCAAGTGAGGGACAGGGGGAATTTGTTCTGCAATCCACAAGATAAAGCGTACAAATGTCGCAGGCGGTGCAGTGGCTTGTCTACATCCACATCTGGCTTGGGCATAAACTCAGTTTTTCAACAATACCTCATATTTTTATGACTCCGAACATTTACTCTAATTTGTTCTTTTCACTCTTTGAAGTGGTAATCCGCCTGCCAGTTCTGCTGGCTAATGAAGCTGCAGCCTTGAGGTAATTATCAGTGCCTTGTGCATGTGAGGTTACCAGCTAAAGGCAAAAGACCAAAACAAAAGTGCCTTTTTTTTTCTCCTGTGAAGGATTACAACTGCAGTATTTCCAGACATTGTTTATGCTTGTCTGACAGTTCATTACGGTTTCAAGTCATGCCATATCCTTAATGTGAAGGCATTCTGTGTAGAGTACTAAGGGAAGCTTTATGGGCGCAACATAGGCTTTCAGACACTGGACAATGTGTCTAGGAAATAAAAAATAATAACACAATCAAGGGAAAACAACACAAAGCAAAAATGTACAGCTTGAACAGACTTAATTGCTTTAGTCATGACAGTTTTATGTAAAACATTTATTTTTTAGGAAAGAGTGGGCATGATAGTCAGTGCGGAAAGAAGAATTTAGCTTGTGCACCATTTCAGCCATGATAATTGATGCTGACATTTATGTTGCTGCTCTGCCCTCTTCCAGATGTAGACAGTTTCAGAGGATAAAAAGAATATGGCATGATCTTTTTTTTTTTTCTTTTTCTGCCTTTTAATGCGTTTCCAAGCTTTTTCTAGACTTGTAGACCACAAACGATGTAGTTTATTTTAATCTCTTGAGACATTTAGAGAAGAGTACAATTACACTTCCACCTAAGAATGTTCATGTTAACTGCAAATAAGCAATACTGAGCACAATATTAATTAAATGTCACATGATTTTCCATGATAATCTCCTTAACAGTAGAATAACAAAAAAGAGAGGTTCCATTAGATTCAATCATGGATGTTGCATAACTCAACCTACATACAGCCACAGTATCTAAGTAACTGAAAACAAACATCAGGTGTGGGAATTGAAAGTAGAACGCCATCCAAACGGACAAATATATTATCAATATACAAAGTGTTAATGCATGGCATTTCCAATATGTTAACATATTGACTACTTTGTGGGTTGTGGTGCATTTGGTAGCACTTTTACCTTGCAGGAAAAAAGGTGTTGGCTTTGAGAATTTTCTGCACGGAGCTTGCATGTTCTCCTGATGCATGATTTATAGAACAAAATCTAACCTAGTTTTACTCGGTGTGAAGGTTTTGCATAAACCAGCCAGAGAGACGTTAAAGAAAGTTCAAAATATAATCTTAATTTATTACCAATTCTGTCTGTGTGTGACAGTAGGGACAGCTGTCACACTCGGTTATGCTCGGATGCATATAAATTGTGCATCCTAGCTAGAAGTTCGGACACCCCACTCCCTAAGACTCAAGTTCACCCCCTTTAGCCAAGACATTTTCAGTGAAATGATTATTGTTCCCATCTGATATCTGACCTACATCTGACATCACCCTGTAGAATGTTTGCTTCACTCCTAAGTTTCATCACTGAGCTGGGGTTTCTTGCATGTACAGCCAATTTCAAGATCTGTGCTTTTGTCTCTGCACTTTCAAAGTCTTAATGTTTCTCCAATAGGTAAAGATTTTCTCCTATTTTCCTCAAACACCCTCTGACAGAATTCTTGAGGGATGCTATGACAGTGCAAAAACACAAAATCTTAGCATGTGTTTTTGGTCTAGTTTCTAGTGCAAATGCTTGAAATAAGAAAAGTACATTTTCAGATTTCAGATCTTGTTTTTAGTCAGTCATTTTTTAATATGTGGTTATTTTCTTAGACACTTCAACAAACCTTCTGTTCAGCAAGTACAATTAGGAATTCTAAATATAATGTAAAATAAATAAATAAGAGATTTAGACTGACTAACTGTTAAGTGCACAGTGCCGCAGTTGGTAGAATTGTTGCCTTGCAGCAAGAAGATCCTGGGTTCGATTCCCGGCCCGGGGTCTTTCTGCACGGAGTTTGCATGTTGCATGCGTGGGTTCTCTCCGGGTACTCCGGCTTCCTCCCACAGTCCAAAAACATGACTGTTAGGTTAATTGGTCTCTCTAAATTCTTTCTAGGAGTGTGTGTGTATCTGACAAACACTTTGTTTGTCCTGTCTGTCTCTGTGTTGCCCTGCGACAGACTGGCGACCTGTCCAGGGTGTACCCCGCCTCTCACTAACGTCTCACCCAAAACGTTAGCTGGAGATAGGCACCAGCACCCCTCCGGACCCCACTAGGGACAAGGGTGTTAGAAAATGGATGGATGGATGTTAAGTGGACAATATGTAAGGAGGGTATGGTTATTTGCTAAGAGCAAACACCCAAATATGCTAATTATTTTACTTATTGTCCCGTCTCTTTTTCCTCTAGTTTAAAAATGTTTCAAAAGTGTTGATCCTGTGTTTTTTCAGATTAAAAGAAAAAGTAATTTGGAAAGCTTCTACTTAATATTTCAGCAAAAGAATTGCTCTAAATGATAGAGTTTGAGGCAGAGGAAGAAAAAGAAAAATGATCAAAGAAACAATGAGGTGTCAGTCCAACAATTGCCCCATGGCAATGGATTGTGTGCTTTTATGCTGCTTTCATGCTGCGCCTGTGGTTCTCTTTGTCTGAATGTCGTTGTAAAAGGAGGTAGATATCTTGAATCAGGGAATAGTTCACATCTAAGTGTGTTTTACCCACTTTCACACCATGTATAAGTTATATTTGCACTGATTTTGTCAGGTCTATGTAAACTTTAATATTCACTACTATGAGAGAAAAAAAAAGATGGTAGGTGGGGTGTGTAGGTGTGTGCTAGGAGATCTAAGTGTGACCGTAGAGGTCCCCTGACTTATTGTGCACATAGTGTAGGAGCTGCCAACATAGTGGGAGTTTGCAGAATTTTTGCAGGTCTGTACGGATCTGCTTTCATTGCAGCTACATCCACTGTATGAACCACTGTGGCTTGTTAAAAAGTCTGCACCTCCAAGCTTCAACCAGATCTCGACTTCAACCAGATCTTGCCTTTACAAGATACCAGATCTTGTAAAGGCTGATTGTATCAGTTACATCAGTTACTCACCCAAAGTCTAACAATCTTTTCAGTCAAGACACATGCCTTAATGAATATAAAGACAGCCTATCCATCTTTTCATCATAGCTATTAATATTATCCCTTTCTCTGATTATTAATTTTAGCTTACACAGTCTGTTGTCTAAATTCTTTCATTTCTCTTTCAATATTTATTACAAAAACACACATTCCTGTATGTAAGTGTACATAAGTGAATATTCTCTCCAGTTTCCCAAGTGTTTGAAAAGACGTTTAGAAATATTTGCGTTGGTTCACCATGTTGCTTGTAGGTAAAGCATGTCACACTAGCTAGGACACTGGAAACTTTAGTAGATGCCTTCGAAAACAGTTTGGGTTATAGATTGACAGCTGTTGGTGAAACACTAGAAATTGACATTTACCACATTCTTCTTAAGTTTAGCACTTGTGTCCATTTCACTCAATAGGATTGACAATTTGCTCCTATTAGGAAAATATCAAGATTAAGGAAGATAATTGCTGGGGAGGCTGATCTGCATCTGTGGTATCTGTTGAATATTCCCTAACTAAACACTGCAGTTTGCAAACATTTTTTTGACGCATCTACACAACAGTTGTAGTTCTCAAGATGACCTGCAGTTACATACGCATCCAGTGCAAACCAGGATATCAAACACAAGAAGAAAAGTGGTGTTTATGCTTCATGTGATTTAGGTGTTCCTTTTCAGCTTTGCAAGTAAAATTACTTAGAGATTAGTTGTAAAAAAAACAATGCCCAGAAAAGTCAGAATCTATCCTTGGAAAGTTAAGCATCCAACCTACCACTGTCCAGTCAGGTCACGAGTGCAACAGGTCCAGGAGGAAAACTCAGAAATCCCTCTGCCCAGCGGCATTCTTGAGCTTGTTTTGAAGAATCCCGAAGCATTCCCAGACCAGAAAAGAAACGGTATATAATCCCTCCAGCAAGCTTGAGGTCTGCCCTGGGGTCTCCTTGCAGTAGGATGTACTCAGAACTCCCCTAAGGCAGGCACTCATATTTGCAAACTGACTCCTTTCAAAAGCAAATGAACAGTGGGTGTCCCCCAGATGACGGAGCAAGAGTCCAGCAACCCTACAGACTAAGCTCATTTCAGCTGCTTGTATCCAGTATGGCACTCATTTGGTCGTGAACCCTGTTCCATAACACTAGCTAAGGGTTAAAACCCGATCTACTGTTCTGTCTGTCACATAGAATACTAGGTTCTTATGCAAATGTCAAGTATGGCTCCATCACACAGCAAAAAATATCTGCAGTAATAAACTCTTTATTTGCACCTTTTGGAGTTCTTATTTTATTAAATCTGTCTCACAAAGTGTTACCAGGTGGGTAACACAGTGATACTCTAAAAACATGTTCCCCATTCGTTCTACTGTCAGTGTAGAATAACATTGTTTTTGCTTGGGTGTCTATTTACATGAAACTGCAAGATTTTAAATATTTGCTTTATTATGTGTTTGCTTGACTCAGAGCTACTCTGGGATGTTTGTTGGTCTCTATTGATTTCTTTGAATAATAATGAGAAAAAACATCTAAACCCAACACTTATGGTGCATATCTCTCCTAGTTGAGCTTAGATTTCATCATGTAAGCTGTGTTCTCCTTTCTTTAGGTATGCTTATTACTTCCAGAATCCTAAATAATACAAGACGCAGGTCTGCTGCACTCAGTAAACAAACCCCCCAATTCAGCTAAGTGTAAAGCATCAGACTCAAAGATGCTGCCAAAAAAAGTGGTGAGCTCTGGGAACAACTAAACCGAGGCGCTGCTTACTTAGTCTGAGTTTAGCTCCTGAGCGACGCAGCACTTCATACATCCCGGTTTTTTTTCCTCTGAGCTGTTTTTCGTGTCACTCAAGCTGTAGCCGTTCACTTAAGTAAGCAAATGCAGCATTAAAAAAAAGTTTGGATGCGCTGTATTTTTAGCTAAGCATATGAGGACGATTTTACTGGGTCATAATTTGTGTGAGGCTACGTCTCAATTAAGATGCGCCCACACACACACCTATCAACGCACACACATTCACATACATTGCCAAGAAGATGAAACTGGAGCATCAAATGAGGAACGGTGTGTCGTCTGAGACCTAGCCTCATGTTATTTTAAACCTGAGAAGCATGTCAGGGTTATACTATGTAGGTAGCCTAGAATGAGTTTGACCTGGCAAACACCAAGCATAAAGTGCACACTCTGTGGAGTGTTAAATAGATGCGAAGTACTATATTAAAAGTTTATTCAAAGGCAGTGACAAGAGGAACATTTTGTTTCTCAATGCCCAACTTCTACTATTGAATTAGTTCTCCGTAGAATATAGGTAATATATCTTGGTGGTTCCTCAGAGTCAATGAAGCCACTGAGTTTGCTACATGTTATTTATTTTTAATTACACCACATAACCAAATGGGGGGAAAAATGCAAAGAACCTTATGCATGCCTCCTTCAATCATTAGAGATACAGCCACCTTCATAACACCAAAAGTGCTTCTTGCATTACTGAGGTGCTTCTGCGAAAGTTGTGAATTTCACCTCTATTTCTGTGCGCTGAGCCGAGGCACGCTCGACTTGTGGGAGAGTCAAGAACGTGGCGGTGATTATTTCATATACGCTGCAGCAGCCAGCAATGTATGAAAGCATTGTTCTTCCGACCGAAGCCATTATTCTTTCAGTCGTCTTCTGTTTCTGCATGATCACAGACCATATGCTGATGATATGCCTACACAACAGGCGCCCACGGATGAAGATGAAGAAATAGAGAGATGAGGGAAAAAGAGATATATTGGACGATAGATAGATAGATAGATAGATAGATAGATAGATAGATAGATAGATAGATAGATAGATAGATAGATAGATAGATAGATAGATAGATAGATAGATAGATAGAGTGTTTAACATTGCTTTTGTTCTGCAAAAGAGAACAAGCCAACTAAATCCCCCAGTTGTAGATTGTTTGAAGGTGTCAGGCAGAAGACTGAAGGAGAAGAGGTGCAGCCAAAAATTGGAGTACATTGTACACCCACCAACACACTGTGGCGGTCCCAAAACACAAAACAAGAATAAACAGGTAAAGTGATAATGACAAGTTCTAGAACTTACAAAGTAACATAATGGAACAAAGAACGTTATAATGTCGTCCTTCGAGTAGCTTCAACTCAAAAGCAGCGACTTGTTTTCTACAGCACTCACTTTTCTTCACTCCTCTTCCTTTTTTTTATCTTCCATCTCCAACTTTGTTGGCCACACCTCCCCAAACCTTTCTACGGTACTTTTGTCACAGATGTATAATTGTGAATTTTTGTCTTCTTCGATTTCCTTTAGCACTTTCACTGATTCTCTATCAACTTTTACCCCTGCATCATTGTAACTCAGTAGAAAATTGATCGCTCTAATGGAAAATCTTCAAATACGATGGTTCTTGTATTTGAAATAGATAAAATGCCTATCACCAAATTAACATTCAGTTTAAAATGACATTTTCAAATCAAATGTATTTGTCAAATTGATTCTTTAGTAATGAAGAGTCTCTTTTGTGTCAGCTTGATGAGTCTTGGTAGGGGAATTCAGATGGTGTCATATTATCTATGTGTTAAGTACTTTGTTAACAAAATATGACCCTGAAGAAAAGCACTCAAAAAAAAATAAAACCTCACCCCTGGTGCCTCTTGATTGCCTGTGCAGAGGGCGTTGAGCAGTCTTGGCGTTGACATGATAGACCAAATGAAGTAGCTCTTGCTGCTCCTCAAGGGAAGACAGGTGTGGAAAGCGCATTGATGCATTCTGACTCTCAAATGCATCTAATCTTAGCTGTGCTCTGGACCACACCTGCAGTCTTCAAAAGAGTGCAATTGCAATTGACAATTCTTGTCGTTTTAGAAATCCTAATTGGATGAACTTACACTTAGTTAAGACTCCAGCGGTGCGGGAGATAATATATTTCACTGTGGGGGGTTTCCATTAAGGATATGGTGAGGGACAGCTGTAAAGACTGGAAGCAAAGAAACGGGGTTGTGGAGAAAAACATGGCATTGTTAGTTTCCAACAAGATGCCTGTGGTATAAGGACATTTTAAGATGAATAGGACTTTGCACTGTGCACTGCCCTGAAGGGCTTTAGCACTGTTGTCTCACAGCAAGGCTCCAGTCTGAATCCCAGCATGGCTCATTGCAAGCAGTTTCTTCCAAATGTCCAGAAACACTTGTTTTTAATAATTGCAGGATGATTTGTATTTGTTATTTGCTGTATGTTAGGTGATATACTGTATTTCTTAAATTAGTATGTACAGCATTACAAGTAAGCTGAAGTTCCTAAAAAAGGAAAATATGTTACAACCCAAATCATAACACTTCTACTTCTATAACCCTATTATTGGTGGCATATGGTTTTTGTGATACCTGTGTTTTCAGCTATACATGTCCATTGATGTAGCCTACGTTTTACCATCCAGTTGCAACAAATTATCTAAGCCTTTCTGAGCAGGGCAGCTATTTCATATCTGCAGTTATAATTGTGCTGGGTTTTCTACTGTTTCATAATTTCAAAAGTTCTGAGATGTGTCTACTCCATATTTTTTTTCCATAACTCCCTAATGACAATATTACATCATGGGTTGCTGGCTTGGTATTTGCATTGTTTCATTTTAGTTAACAGTTTTTCTGTGTTTTCTCATGTTTAGATTGATAATTTTTGCTGTTTGCTCAATACTGACACTTGTTCCTGATTCACACAATATGCCACGTGGAATGTGACTTTTCCTATTGTATAATAAACTTCATCTTTTTTAATCCGTTCAATCTTGAGCCACT
Source organism: Xiphophorus hellerii (assembly GCF_003331165.1). Lineage (NCBI taxonomy): Eukaryota > Metazoa > Chordata > Actinopteri > Cyprinodontiformes > Poeciliidae > Xiphophorus > Xiphophorus hellerii. The sequence goes on along the minus strand of NC_045687.1, from coordinate 15,465,073 downwards.
TTATCGGTCATTATCATCACTCTCAGTATTTTCCACTCCTCTCACTCCATTTTGTTTGATGGTCTAATATAGCACCACCTTAAAAGCACATTAGCTTTATGTTCACCTTTCTGCTGTTTGGAACTTGAAGTCAGTCAGTTGTGACAAATTTGTTCACACCTAAGCCCCTTTCTGAATGTATTATCCTTTTGACAAAAACTATGTTTACAAAAAGATAGTGTCAAACCTTTCTTGTACATGCATTTATTTTTTCACGACTGCATCCATCTTTGCCTCTGTCCTTGGATCAGTATTTGGGTTGTTGATAATGAACCTTCTTAATGACAGAACAAAAGGTTATTTCTCTCTGTCCCTGTTTTTCACACACTTTTTTTTTCTTTCTTTTGCACCCGTCTTCAATGTGTCGCAGAGATTTAACAAGCAAGACAGAGTTTCGTAACATTATCTGTTTTGGTTCATTATGAATGTGGTGCCTTTTGTTCTTCCCATCAGCCCTATTCCTCTGTTCTCATTTTGTATTTCCCCTTTCCCAGGCCTCACTTTTTCTTTTCTTTGTCCTGCTACTATTCACATCTCAGCTTGAAATGAAGTGACTTCATATTGTTGAAATTGGATGTTGTAATAATTAGAACTGAGTCATATCCAGTTTTTGATATAATTTGACTTTCATGAAATCTGTCTTTATATCATAACTGCATGGAATATTTGCTAAAATTGCATAATAATAATAAAAAATATTTACCGGTAAGTGTATCTTGGCAAAAGATAAGCTTAAACTGTAGCAGTTTCTAATGATGGTATTCACAAAAATACCATCATTGTTTTATGTTGCATACCTCAATATTCTTTTACTAACCAAACCTTTCTTTAGGATCTTGTTCTTAAAAATGATTAATGATTCTTTTTTTTAAAACAACTGGTTATAATGTGATATAAGTAAACCAAATAAATCCTTAACGTTATTTTCAGTTTGATTGTTATCAATATTTTTTTGTTTGTTGGTATTTTCATTGTTCAGATCAGTTTACTTTTTAAAATATTGGGCAATACATGTTAATAAACATTAATTATACCCAAGTGACTAACTTACATCTTGCCAGGTTGTTATTAAAAATACGAAAACATAGAAACAAGAAAAAGAACAAGCAAATGTAATACTACTGAGTAAAAAGTCAGTAAGAAAGTCTTATATTAATATAGCCGTGTTGACATTTTTGGATTTCCAGAATCCAGATTTTAGTGTGTTGTCTAAAGGAAGTGAGAAGTAGGAGTTACTATAAATTACTATTGTACCAGGGATGCTATGCTCAATAAGACACGGAAGCTTGAACAATAGCTACTTTCCTGAATGATATTAGACAGTCTGCCCTACAGTGTGCATTGTTCATTTACTGGAATTCTATTGAAATAATTTTTGAAATGGAGGGGGAGCATAACTGTAGTAATTTATAACATACACACACCTTACTACAAAGCAATAGGTCAATTTTATCAATGTTCATGCAATGGGTTTACTATGAGGAATAGAGGAAGGTAATCATCAGGTTCACTTGTTCTTTTGCTATAGCTCCAGTAAGGTACAATGATGACTATTTCAAAGATTAAAGTCCATCACTCGCAAAGCTGAACAAAATGAAATTATGATAGCTAAGTGCAAATTGTATTTCTATTTCTGGAAGATATATCACTGAACAAAACATGTTTTTTTTAAATCTTCTTATTTAATCAGATAAAATAATTGTAATTTGGTTATGCTCCAAGATTGCATTCTTAAGTAAGGATGAGCAGAGAGAGAAGGAGAGAACAGGAGGAGGAGAGATGAAGGGTGAAATTGACAGATGGGACACCGTATGATCTGGACAGGTGAGGAAGAGAAGGTTATCAGATAGTTAAGACTCAGGTTGTCTATTTTTATTGTTCGCACTCTGTCACAGTTCAAAAGTGAAACATGTTTTCAGAAAAATCTGACCCGGTGAGAAATAATAATTAAAAAAAATTCTAAATAAAGCATCAACGTTGTTCAGCCAGTTGGAGTTTAGTCTGACATACTTCAAGTTGCTCATTACTGATGCTGCTAACAGTCACAAGAATAGACAAAGACAAAAGACTTATGTTTTGGCAACATAGTACAGAGCTGCACTTAAATGCAACGCTTGCTAAAAATGAAAAGTAACTTAATTTCAAACTGAAAAAAAATGTGGGAAAATCTAATCCTCAATTTGATTATATTTATTAGGAAATATTAATATTAAGAAATGGTTGGATATTGTTTTTTTTTTTTTTTTTTACAAACTCTTGAGATAATTATGTGCACCCACAGCAGTTCCAACAAATTAATGTAACTGAAACTTAAGATTTGTTAACAATCTACTTCTATAGGTCGATTAGAGTGTTTGCAAAGTTGAAATTAGTAATCAAAACTTTCTTTCGTTGCGATATAGATTTCCATTTCACTTAGCTACATGTCAAAATGAAAACCACCAGAAATGATTCCATTCAACTAAGGCAGTCTTCAATTTAGCTTTTACTCTAGAAATGTCTACATAAAAGATAGCTATTTGCACAAACTTGCAAATATATCTTCAGTGAGAACAATACTTAAAATGTCTATTTTATGGCAGATTTTGACACAAAGTTTTTATTTTCCATCTATGAATAAAAAAATGCTCCCAAAAATCCAGTTTTTGAAGAAACTCCACACGTTTGAAGATACCTACATACTGCTAACATCTCTTCTCCATATTAACATCACATTAACATTTGAGATCAGACACATCGTATTTGACATCATGTAATAAGTTCATTACCTATTTTTTTTTCTTTCCTCAATCTCCTCCTTCCAGTTTCTTTGTCTCTCCATGTCTTATTTGCCCGAGGCGAGGCAGTGGCCTAGTTTAGCAGTGCAGACGGTTGTTAGCATCGTCCCCTAACCAAACAACTGAATTGTGGAAACATAAAAACTAAAAACTACACATGCATACATGGAAAGCTCCACCTATCCTGTACTGTTACAGGGCTGGATTTAAGTGCTTTACAGGCGCAGATGCTTAGGTATTCTTACTGTATGTGGACTCTCGTGTGAGTGTGTTGTGGAAGCACAAGGACATGTTGGAAAACAAGCGAACACACACCCACACAATGCCCTCCGCTTTACTTTTATCCTTGCATTTCTATCATTTTAATCTCTTCAGGGTAGATATTAGTTCTTTTCTTGACAAAAGCACACCTTCCTCCTGACTGAAAGAATGTCTTTCTTTACACGTGCCAGGACATTTCTGAAAATATTTCATTAATGCATATTCAGTCATGACTGACAAGCAGGTTTTTTGGGAAACATCTTTATCACATCTTTTTATGCTGGCAGTGGGAAGACAGGAATGTGGAGAAAGGAAAAGGGAGTCTACTCTTAATATTAGTAAAAACATGTAAAAATAAATCAACATGAAGGAAAAACCTGATATTGTAAGGTAAAAATATAAAAATAAAAAAGAAGAATTGTCTTTTTTCCACATCCATATCTTTATAAAAAACATATTCTTCTTTTTTTTGTTTTTCTGTCATATGTGTCAGTCCGTTTTCTATATGAGTCAGTACATGGCGCAATCCCACAGACTGCTGTATTAAAAGCCACCCATCTGGGGCCACAAATAGTCAATGCCATTTTCAATATTATTAACCATGACTCATTGCCTGGTGTGGCTGCTGACTCACTGCTAATAAAATAAATTAATAGTCACTGGAGAAGATGCTGCACACTGTCCTTACCTGGCGTCGGAGGTTAGTGAGCTGGAATACTTGAACAAATGAGTAAACGAATAACCAAACAGGTTTTAGTCATAGAGGAAATGAATTCTAAGCCTTCACTTAGCATGCAGTGTCAACCCTGATAATAGAGCTGTCACATAGCACCAGTCACCAAAATGTGAATTGTTAAGGGGCAATTAGTTTGAAACACAACCTCCTTTGGCTGAAACAAATTTACAACTTATTTGCATAAGCAGATAAATATAGCTAATACGGATGTAGTGGTATAGGCAGGATTAGCTATGTGAGATTTGTGGCTTTTGTAGTAATCCACAGATCTAATCTGTAGAAACAGATCTAGTCAAATAACATGTTTGAAAAAAAAAAAAGTTAAAATGTAAAAAAAAAAAAAGAAATCACATGAAATTATATTTCACTGTACATAGCCCACCTTGTTACAACCCCTTTCTAGTACTGTTATTACCTCTATTTTTAACAGGTTATTTTTTACGTTCAAAATAAAAATCTTCTGTCTTTTTTTATTATGTTATTCTGAGCTCCTACTCAACTGTGACCTGAAAAATGAGACATACCAAGCCATGATATATGTGTCATCCCAATAGTTGAAGCATTAAAATAAATTGACTGAGTGTAAATCCTGTGAGTAATTTAAAAGTATGTATAATTAGGAGGTAATCACATCCTGGGAAATTAGATCTTATAATTTTAAATTCCTACTGCTTCTCATCAGTTGTTAGTAACTTCCTCTATAGGCTATCATTATTTTAGAGCCCAGATAGTACAAGTGTAGTTGCTTTAAACTTTACAGTTATTTTGGTTTTCTTTAACATATTTTCATGTTGTTTTATTTATTTATTTACTTTTTTTAAAGATATATCTCTGAATTTTATGTTGAGTCATTGAATAATCAGGAACACACAACTTATTTGAGCAACGTTGTATTGCTAAGGATCATTACCACCATTAGCCATTAGTTGTAGGCTTTGATAACTACTTGCATGATAATAACCCAGTTTCCTGAAGAGTGATGCTGCTGGGCAAACAGTGTGTTACTATTTTAGACCAAGGTGTCCTGAGCATGAGGTGTGATTGAATGTAACTATCATCAAGCTGACAGAGCCAGTTGGAAGGGATTGCAGAAATGGGACATTTTATCTCTTCATTTGTGAAAATATAATGCATAAAGTATTCAGTGGTACCTCGTCCGTTTGAAGAATTATGAGAAGCAGGAAAAGTGCTGTGTCCCTTAGTCAACTGTAATGTTGGATGCAAATAGACATCTTGTGTTTTCGATCCACCTGAAGCAACCTTTGGATCTGAAGCCTGTTCAGCTAAAAAGCCTCTCTCCGGAATGCTGCAGTTTATAGCCAAGCAAGTACTTTCAAAATAATAAAATATTAAAGAAAAAAAACTGAATGACGTAAAATAAGTCAAGTTTAGTAAGTCAATTAAAAAGAATAAAATATGCAAACTCAAACATTTATATACAGTACAGACCAAAAGTTTGGACACACCTTCTAATTCAATGGGTTTTCTTTATTTTCATGACTATTTATAAGGCAAGAAATCCCACTTATTAACCTGACAGGGCACACCTATGAAGTGAAAACCATTTCAGGTGACTACCTCTTGAAGCTCATCAAGAAAATGCAGAGTGTGTGCAAAGCAGTAATCACAGCTAAAGGTTGCTACTTTGAAGAAACTAGAATATAAGGGGTATTTTCAGTTGTTTTACACTTTTTTGTTTAGTGCATATTTCCACACGTGTTATTCATAGTTTTGATGCCTTCAGTGTGAATCTACAATGTCAATAGTCATGAAAATAAAGGAAACTCATTGAATTAAAAGGTGTGTCCAAACATTTGGTCTGTACTGTATATATAAATAAAGTTTATTAAAGATCTAGAAATACTTTTTGATTCTTTCTACTTTGATAATTTTTTTCTGCAACTGTTTGCCTCCAGCTCAGAATCTGTCAACACTGCAAGATACAATTAGGTGTCTAGAAATTCTCATGACGCACACTGAAATGGTGAGGCTGATAGATGTCTTGCTGAGAGGATTTGGAGGAACGTATTCAGGGCACAGCACACTTAAACAACAAATTTGTTAAGTTCCTAAAATTTTGAATTCAGTTTTATTTTGATCATCACATCCACAGTTAAAAAAATACATATATATATATATATATATATATATATATATATATATATATATATATATATATATATATAAAGGTATAACAAATGTACCAGATGGACAATAATTCCCAAGACAACATCTATAAAGGTTTACTCTTGCCATATGTGTCGTGTGCTTTCACTCCCCCTCTTATTGTATCTCTTTGCTCATCTATCTAAATTACTTCATTATTTTATGCATCGTTGGTTATTGTGCTCTTGTATGAGAGTATACTGCTATATCTCAACCAATAAAGAATTGTTGCTATAGCAGCACTTGTGCAAATGTGAGGGCTGTGTAATTAAAAAGATGTGGTTATAGTAGCAAAAGTAGCATAAACTCTGGTCTTATACTTGTCATTTATTATAGCATAGAATAGTAAATACATTTCCTATAGTTTTCTTTCATTTAGTCAAATTCAATAAATTAGAATAATAGAATGATGCTCAATTGTCAGATTAAAAGCACCCTTTAAAAATACCCTTTAAACAGTTCTGAAGAATATATTTTATTATGTCCACATTTCTACATTAAAAATGCTTTTATTGGTCAGATGCAAAAATCTAATCCTTTTCATTTTATGCTTTCATTAGCTGTAAGTGTAAAATCACAATACATTGAAATACAGTTTTGAAAACAGCCTCTGTGTTAATCTATGTAATGCGTTTCACTTAGTGAATTAGATGACTGACACAAAATACTCTAATTAATTGAAAATATCTGTAAATAAAACTTTTTTGTAGACTCATTAAGTTTGCACTAAAGAACAATTCAATTTTTCAATTTATGTCATATGCCTTATCTTATATACCTTATATTGCTCTTGTCACTTGTTTTGAGACGCATACGTTTTAATGACGTTCCAATATTAATACAAACTTTTTACAAAGGTTTTTGCCCAGCTTTTCCAGATCCACATCTTTAACTCTTCTGGGAGTGCTTTCCAGAAGGTTTGCAAGTGTGTTATTGGGGCATCTGGTTATTTTTCTAGAAGCCCATTTGTGAGGTCAAGCTGTGATGTTGAACAACGAAGACCTGGCTGCCAGTCTTCACTCTATTTTATCACAAATGTGCTGTTGTAGGTTGAAGTCAGGGCTCAGTACATCCTAGTCAAGTTCTTTCTCACTAAACTCTCTCATTCAAACTGTTTTCATTGTTTACATTGTCTACATTTGTAGACACCGTAGGCTTATCTACAATGTCTTGGTATGCTGCAGCACTAAGATGGCTGCATATAAGCAAAGAATTACACGTAGTGACTCTCTCTGTATAACTGCACTATGATTTTAGGAATCTGTACACACAAGGGGCCAAGTCCAACTCATGAAAACCCACGCCATAATCTACACTTTATCAAGTTTTACATGCAGTCACCCAAATTTCTCGATTGCATTGCCAGACAGAGAGACTTCTGGTGACTTTGTGTAGCACTACACACCTCGGCGTCGACCGACCCCGCTCTGGGATTTAACATGGCCAACTACTTCATAGCTGAGTTGCTGTCATTGCTACTCACTTTTGCTTTGCTACAATACTGCTAAGAGTTGATTGTGAATATTGAGTTATGAGGAAATATCAAGACTGGACATTGTCTTGCCGGACTTCACTAGGCTCTTGAGAGTGACAGACTTTTTAATAAACACTTTAGTAACGGTCTGTATACCTAAGGAGTTGATTTTGTCCTGTGGTCATGGAAGTGATTGAAACACCTGAATTCAATTGTTTGATTCCTTGCGGCGAGAAGTTCCTGGGTTTTCAGCTGGGGTTTCCTTCAGCAGGGAGTTTCCATGTTCTCCCAGGGAAGGCATGGATTCTCTCCAGGTACTCCAGCTTCATCTCACAGTCCAAAAACTTGACTGTTCGGTTATTGGTCTCTCCAAATTGCCCTTGGGTATGAATTTGGGTGTGCATGGATCTGTGTATCTACATTGCCCTGTGACGGGATGTTGACCTGTCCAGGGTGTACGCCGTCTCTCTCCCAGTGACCATGGAGATAGATGTCAGCCCCCTCTTTGACCTTTGGCAGACTATTGGGTTAAACAGTGAGTGGATGAATGGTTTTAAACCATGCTTTTGTCAGTATCATGCATATTGGTTTCAATCAGGTTATTCTATCCACCTGATTGTTACTGGTACATTCAGAAATGCCTTTTCTGAATGTTCACATTTATTCTTTCAGGTGTCAGGAAGGGAAACAATCCAACATTGAATTCACATGTATTTTGAAATTTATATTATGAATGTCTGTATTTAACAAGTACATGGTAAACAGCTGTGTTTCTCTTTTTAAAAATGATGTGGCGCAATCACAGAATCTGTTACAGAAGACAAGTTTATACATTCAGTCATTTAGTTTTCTTTAAAATCCAGCAGGAAGGCTTCATTTTACCAAAAAATAAGAAGGCATTTAAAAATTGATTTTGCCAGGTAGTGAGGGGAATGTGTCCTTCATGGAGATTAAAATCCTTGATCAGCACTTGCAATATTGAAATTACCCTGCCTCTCAAAGTGCTTGAAATGTAGCTACTTTTGAATATCACACATCATGTAATTCAAATAAATTAAAGCCACTTTAATTATGATCAACAGATCTTTTTTTTGTTTGTTTATTTAGAAAGTAATCAGAAAAATGTATTTAGATTCATAACATGTGACCTACTGAGGAAAACCATATCATTAATTTTCCAGAGTTTACCCGTTACTGCTTCTTTAAATTAAATTTGCTCTGTACGTTGACATTCATGTTGAAAGACGGACTGCAAAGTCTGCTTTAGCTCCCTGTCTGTCTTAGACATGTAATCTGATCTGCAAGCTGTGCTCAAATATCCCATACAGCCTTGGATGTTGGAAACAAGACTGCACAGACAGCAGCTGAAGTACTAACAATTCAATTTTATGATGATCAAAGAAAAGTATCAATTTTATGCATCAGGAAAAAAAACTTTTCTATAAGTTTTAAGTAAAACCACATTGAAATATTTCATGAGCTGAGTTTGAAAGAGGTTATTTCAGTTCAACAGTAAGTGGACACATTAGCATTAACCTGCCACTTCAACAAAGTGCTCTGGATAAAAATAATAAGTTACTTTACTGGAGACTCTATGAGTAGTATGGAGTCAGACATATCTTGGAAAATTAACAGTGAGCTTTCATAGGGATATTTTTGCTGGCTTCAATTTTGGGTTCGAAGAAATAAAGTCAACGTATAGAAAAAACAGTTTTTGAGAATCAGTAAGAAACTTTCTGTTTCTTTAATTATTCAATTGACAATTGGACTTAATCCCTTAGTAACCCTGCATTAGCCCACATCCATATTTTCTTCAAAAATATCCTCTTTGTCACAGTTGCTCTACCCTAAGTCTTAGCAAGGAAATAATCTTTTTCTTCCCACATGACTGCCATATCTGTGCTTTAGTTTGAACATGCACATGTTTGGCTTTTACCTGAGGTTTCAGTGGTATATTTTAGCTTTTTCCACTGGGACTACTCCAACTACTTTTAACGCACAGGCCTATGGCCCACCACAGGACGATCTCTCCAGGTCTTCCTGCAGGTCATCCTGCGTTGTGTTAGTAGCGGTTATGTAGTGGGCAGCTGGGGGCCTGCTGAGGTGCTCTGCTCCATTTAGCCCCAGACCTTTGGGTCGGCCTGCCACGGTCCACTGCATCACTGCTTCCTGCAAGACATTCAAGAAATGCATATGATGTCATGGGTGAGCAGCCGCAGATAACAGTGGTCTAAGCATTACGCACAGGGAAGTAAATATAGACACACACAGAAGGAAGGTCAGAAAGAAATTAAAAATGGAAGAAAGACGAAAAAGAGAAGCGTAGATCTTGGGGAGTACAAGCAGCTAAAATATGAATTTCCCGTCAGACCTCAGATGTAACTTGAAGATCTGTCCTCAGCTCTACTTCAGATTATTAATTCTTGTATGATTTCTGAAGATTTTTTTCTGGCTTCATCTTTTTTAGCAATTTCGTACATCCGCAGTAGTTTATGTTGCAGCATATGTGACTTTTCCTCTGTTCCTCGTAGCCACAAAAGTTTGCAGAGAATATACAGATCAAATGCGGTCTCTCATCATGTCTGCCTTCGCTGTCTTTTCCACTGGCCTCTCTTTGTGCTCTTTTCTCCCTGTCAGATCTTCCTATTTTATTTATATCTTGCAACATTTTTCTGACCTACTTGAGCACCACATAGCTGTCAAGACCTAGAAACACAGGGATCAAGAGACATCATGGAAATGCATATTTTGGCTTTTTTTTGTGCTACATCTGCTCAAAAAGGACATACAAATTTGTGGAAACTTTACCTTTTTATGCCCCGTTTAGACAAATGAACTTTAGTATCTGAGAACAACTTGCTCGAAGGCTAAAATATATTTTTTATAACATTTTGTAAATACTTTTGCAAATGAACTGCTGCACTTTTGACAAAAATAGGACATGCTGATGAATGTAAATTAACTGGACCTCAACCTAGTTTCTGTATGCAGAAACGAGGAGCTTTTTATTTCCAGTTGAATCAGTTTCAGTCTGATTAAATCAGCCGTGTAGGCCATTGTTTATACCCTTGTTTTTGAACTCATTGCTTTACAGGGCTTGAATTATTCAAATATTAAATTAGTGGTTACAAGCCTCTATTGCTAATACAAGCTGTCATGACCTCAAAGAACGACAGTCACCAAATCCGACCTAAATGCGACATAAATGTGGTTTGGTTGGATGTCATTCCTTAGACTGTTTCCTGTCCTGAAAGTATGTTGATGTGCCCAAACATGATGACATGCAACATTTTGATAACTTTCAAAAAGCTGACTTGTATCATTATCAAGCATCAAAATACTGTCACAAATAGGAAGAAAATATTAATTGTTCACAATGTGCAACCATACACATACCATGTCTATTAAGCATATTGCTCGACATACTCAGTATTTGAGTGTGCTGAGTGGGTATACAGTAAGTTACTTTAGGATTACTTTTTTACTTTAATTTTTTCCAATGTTGATAATTATCCAAAAATCTTCATAAAAAAGTTCAAACACTCCTAGTTACTTGCTCAAAAATTATGAGAACCCTTCTGGGATGAACCAGAGCATAGACTGGAAGTGGGATTCCTTCTTGTCCAACATCAGGGTCTGACCTCACAAATGTTCTCCTTGAATAAAAGTCAGAAATTAGAATAAACACAATTCTAAACACTGTTAAAAGGCCTCTTAGAACAACTGAAACTCTTATTGTAGGAAAGGACGGCTTAACAACATATCAAATCCAATGGGATAAAAATCATTGGTAACATTGAGGAGCTTATTGTGCATTTTCTATTTTTTTTTTTCTTCAAAAGTCATTGAGGGAAAGCAGCTCCCTGCTTGACAGACATGATGGCGAAGCCACATGGTGAAGATACTGACAGATCCTGAGAAAAGATTTATCTTGGTCAAGTTAGCAGCTCTTAAGCATTTTAGAAAGTTATACACAGTGAAAGAGTTTCAGTAATATTTTTTAAGATAACTGATAACTGATATATAGTATCGTTAAGAAAAAGTGATTCAAATATTTAAAAAATTCAAATACTTAGAGTATATGGAATTTGAAAAGTTATCAGATAAAATAAGCATTGTGTAACATACTTTAACTAAGTCCAGTATTTTAGTACAGTGTTATATATCTGATTTTCAAAACACATAAAAGTGTAGAATTTGAACAAGGGATGTATGTATCTTCAAATCCCACTGGTAGTGACACAAGTAACACACGCTCAATACTTCTGAACAAAAGAGTAGAAATGCTTTTAGCAGTTTCTCTCATGACCACTGCGATATCATCTGTTTCTCTCATACCTACACGAGGTTACACTCTCAGAGGAGCCTCGTACTGCTCTGCTTGTGTTTGTCTCATCCTTATGTCCTGTGTGAAGTGGAGAGGAAATGTTTTGCTCACTGCCTAAACCTCTCAACACTACACCGACTTCTCTCCTGGGAATGGGCCCCGGACAACAGGGAAGTGCAACAACTCTGCTAAACCGATGGAAAGACTGTGAGAGAGGCGAGAAAGAGACAAACTGAGGGATAGTGGGAGACAGGAACAAATTTCAAGGCTTGAGGGGGATTAAAGAAGCTGCGAGATAAAAAGCAATGGCAGAGAGTGAAAGTTGGGAGAGTACAAAGATCTTGTGATGCTAAAAGATACAGAGAAAAGAGAAAGCACTAAGAGACTGGGGAGTGAAAAGGATCGTTGTCTTTGTGGCTGCTGGAGGAGACTCTCAGGCAGAATACAGATCTATTAGGCCACTTAGAAAACACACACATTAATGTAAACGTTAGTCTTTTGATTTCTGAATGTCCGTTTTGAATGTATATTACATTACCAACATGTAATATCACTTGGCATATATTCATGTCTTTTGTGTGATTCCTACGTCTGGAAATCCAATAACTTCTGAATTAATTTGCTCTCAGTCAAATTTGACCATTTCTGATGTCGTAATGAAACTGTGGTCAAATGCCACTTTTCTGAAATAATTTTCAGATGAGATGTTTGGACTTCGTTGTAATAACAGAGTTGAGGGCACATCCTATCTATCATGCTCTCTGGGAAATGTTTCCTTAAAAATGCCTCTGATTGATGATGATCATGCAAAAGGCAATTGACAATGCATCCGGAAAGTATTTGAATTCCTTCACTTTTTCTAAATGTTAAGCTATAGCCTTATTCAAAATTGTATTAAATGAATCTCTTTCCTCAAAGTTATAAACACGGATGCCTCATTTTTACAGTGCTTTGCTAATTTATTAAAATCAGAAAACCAGTAAATCACATTTTTATATGTATTCACAACCTTTGCCATTGAAACTCAAAAAGCTACATAGCTCCACAAGTAGATTCAGTTGATTGGATTGTTTGGCTCTATGAAGTCCCACAGATGACAGTTCAGGACAAACACCAAGCATGAAATCGAAAGAATTGTCTGTAGACTTCTAAATGAAAATTATTTTGAGGTACAACTCTTGGGAAGCATTCAGAGAACTTTCTGCTGCTTTGAAAGATTCCACTCCAAAATCCTAATATTACTTACAGTCCAAAAACAAGGCTAACTTTAATAACATTAAAGCTAAATACCCTTAAGGCTTAAAAAATGTGTTCTTTCTTTATTAGCTTCATTCAACTTATGATTTTGTGTCAATACTGTTGACTCGCATTGCTGAATAAACTTTAAAAACTTTGAAAGCTTCCATAAACAGTGCACTGCTATGTGACGTCAATGTTCTTCTGCATGAGTGTGTTGATTTGGGGTCATGCAGCATTCAATACTTCTTAGATGTCTTTTTTAAGACATAGTTTACCTTTTCATTTTCTCTATTCCTTTCTTTCTTTTTTTCTTTCTTTCTTTTTGGACATTTCTAGAAATCAATTCAAATACCCAAGTATAAACCCACTTGAAATGAATCCTTGACGTCATAGATTTTTCTGACTCATGGTGTGATGAATGAAGTGCATTTTCTAGTGTCATGATAAAAATAGGAAAAAGCCATGCAAAGCCATTTACTTCGCTCTCTAAAAAAACAACATCAAGCAAAACATTGTAAACATGACAGAAAAACACATTGAACAGGAAATCTAATTTCATTACAAATCAGTCACTATTTTGTTTATTTGCTAGGCAGCATTCGTTGTTTTGTGGTCTCTCCAAAGCTGCTTTGATGGAGTAATCACAGTTTGTACAGCCACATGCTCCTACAGTCAATTAGAGAGCTCTAGTAGGAAAATATGCTGCTGACAGATACATTTCCAGCACCTGCCAAAATAATCATAGAGTGCTGGTGTGGATCACTAACAGCTAGAACCTAAACAGATATGTAATTGGCATTTTATCGTGTGAGACTGTCAAACCTTATTTAAAAATACTTACCAGGATATTTTATTAGCTGTTCAGGTGAAGGACCAGTGAGTTATTGTCTTTGTTTTGTTTTGTTTTTAACAACAGTGGTTATAGCAGACTGTGTAATCTTTATTTGAGGACTTTCTCAACACAAGCACAGACATAAATATATTCCCTTTCTTATTTTACTATACTATAAGAGTCTCAAAAAAAGGTGCAGTCATGTCATATCACCCTCAAATCCACTCTTAATCAAAGGTACTAAATGCTCCAGATCAGGTCACATGCTCAAAGCACCTGGATAATCATAGCACAGGATCTTTTTATACCCTTAGCAAAACTCTACATTCACTCTGTCCTATAGTCACAAAATATATTATTACATATTGTATGCATAGTTGCACTCAGATATTTATTACTGAGCACTTCCTGTCAGCTGGCTGAAAAAATGCTCCTGAAAGTCATGGTGTGGAAATAAATGGAGTGCCATTTATGATAAATTGGGTAAATGGCCTGTACTTGTATTGTGTTTTATAAAGTCCAGAGGATCCCACCATGGTTAAGTTCATGCTGTTTTAGAACTGCATGTTGCGATCCATTTTAAGCAGCACACGGCAAGCTGGCTACATATATTTTTGCCTTTCTATTTAAAATCAGATAGTGTTTTACATTTTTGCTTCAAATCTATTTGAATGCGCACACACAGAGAAACCGCACTGCCTTTACAAGGTTAGATGGTTTATTTGCATCTGAAATAAGGCCTCTTCTGAGGCCCTGAGATGCGGTTCCATCAAACTTATACAGTCAATCCAAATAGGCAACATGAAGAATCCCACTTACAGTGAATATTTTCTCCACAGGTTGCAACTGTTCAGGACCCACATTGAACTTCATTTTAGGATCCAAGTGGGTGTTATGCTTCTGCTCCAGCTTGGTGCCACTATAGACCCCAGTGTTGTCCTATATTAAACCTGTACAAGCAAATGACATATGGGTCTTTATGTAACCAATGGGCAATCACATTTGGAACTCATGTTTTCTGCCCGTTTCATGCCAGTACAGACCCCATGTAAAAATATTTAATGGGACAATGCCAATGCGTTATTGTACAACAGGCTTCTGTTTGATTATTCAACCACTAACCACACACAGATTGTGAACACTAATCAAATGAAAGACACAACATCCAATCACCCTGCATTCCCACATATACAAATGTGTGTCTTTTGTTTTAGCACCTCATTTCATACAGAGCGTTTAACTCACAGGCGATGCAATTTGCAATGACAGCATCATATGCAACTGGAGGCGCGACGGGGACCAGCCAGTGAATTTACATTTAGGCTGACAGTCCAAGAGTCATGTTGGTGATAGTGTAGAGGTGATACGGACCCCCTCCAATTCTACCACCTGTCACAGCCAAGGCTTATTGGAAGCTATTAGAATTCATGGAGGAGAGTTTTATCATTGTGGGTAATGGAGTGGAAGAGACATGCTGATTTGATGCAAATGTCAACAACATCCTATTCTCTTAGCACGAGAGTAAATTGACATTGTCAATCATACCTGTTTCCATGGCAACTGTAAAGCATAACTGGAGCTTGTACGCTGAGCAACCCAGATGTTTATCTGCATCAGGACATAGCTAATGCGATGCTTGCTTTCGTAACGTCCTGGGTTCCCAAAACAAAAGAGATTAGCAAAGACACCAACAAAAACTTGGTTTAATTTAAGAACTTTGGTCTAAATATGAACATGTTTTATTCCAACTACACATAGATGGTTTCAACTTCAACATGGCTGCAGAGGAAAAGGAACACCTCAGTGGCACGCTGCAGTTTGTTCACATTTTCTAAAATACATTTAGAATTTCTATTTGCATCTGTATTCCTGAAATCACACCTGAGGAACAACATACTTCTTTTGTGGTATGGTGAGATAAGAAAGCTAAAGGCAATATTTAACAATGGATTCAGCTCCAATAATGACAAAATTTTGAGATTTAGCAAATAAATTAGACATTTTGCCTAAATGATTGGTTGGTCTTAAAACTAAAACACAAACTAAAAGTTGCATTAGGTACACTACTTTTATGTTTTAAAATAATTTAGTTAATAATAAAATGAAAAAAAACATACTGTAAGGATTTGGGTTTCTGTGTGTTTAGATTTCTGTGTTCTGTGGAGTCTCTATGTTGTCCCGGCTACCCTTTGATTAGTTACACCTGTTTCGTGTTTCCCCTGATTGTCTCCCTGTATTTAAACTCACCTGTGTTCCTTGTTCTTTATCGGGTCCTCGGCTCATTTTGGCATTTTGTCTGCTGTCAGTATGTTGTCAGATGTCTATTGAACTACCAGTTGCTACCAGCTATGAGCTCTTAGCCTTCCACTCTTGCTGTGCTGCCTGGACTCTGGATTGTAGTGTTTATCATTAAATTCATCATCTACCACTCTTCAACCTGGCAGCAGACCCATAACCTGGGTCTGCTGCGTTTTCCTCACCACCTCAAATCATGACACATTTTTTGACAAATGTGTCCGTGCTATGAAAATGCTTTACCCCAAGAAGTGTTACTTCTTGTCCCATATTTCTAATTATGTAATCACGTCCCTAAACACGAGTTTGTCCAGACATACGGTGTCTCTTATGTCCGCCATGTGAACCATTTGGGGTTTGCTATGTAGAGCACCAAATGAGATCATGTCTCATGTGGAGGGGATAAGCCTCAGAGAAGAGAGCAACACAATACATTTCAAGAGAGGGTGCTGAAATTTGTTTTGGGTTTGTGATACTCTGTTTCTCTACTCTATTAGGGAGCAGAGAAACAGGTGAATAGCAAAATATATTATTCATCCTGAGTACAAATATGAAAAGATGTTTCAAAATTAAATGAGCAAATACTGTTATCAAAAAATATTTCATAAATACTCCAGCAAATAAATAAATATCCCCATAAAATTAAAGCAAAAATAAAAATATCAGCACTATATCTGTTTTTAAACGGGGAAGTTATTTTGTCAATCACAGTTTTATTTATTCATGAACATTAATAACTGTGTTTTTTGAGTGTCATTTTTAAGTATGTAATGCTAGTTTACGTATTTTAAGGACTTTTATTTTTTAACTCTGATTTTATTTTGTGCTATTTTCAAAATAAAAGTGTCACAAAATAGTACACCATTATGAATTAATTAATGAAACACATAAAAAAAATTAATAAATGCACAAATAAACCCCAACATAAATATTAAAAAAAATATTAATTAATAAAACCATGACTGACAAAATAAGCATCCGGTTTTTATAAATATTTATTTTGCTTTTATGTGATGGCCACATATGTTTATTAAATGGAGTATTTATTAAGATATATTGACACAGTATGCATGTTAATAAAGTATTTATTTATTGGATATTTATTTTTATAAAATGGCTCTGCATACACAAATTGTATGTTCAGATATTCCAAATAATTTGCAGAATAAGCTGCTTCTATCATGAAAATATTCATTTAAAAAATGGAAAGTCACAAATATATGGATAAATTCTTTATTTAGCTAATGTAATCAGTTATTATGGCTTAGATAGAAAAGCTCATGGATTTTTTTTCACTTCAAAACCAACGTAAAATAATTATTCATAACCCTTTAACCTTATAGTAGAAAAAAATCTATGTACTAGTGCAATTTTTTGGTCCTACTTTTCAAATTATTCACATTTTTAAGGATATCCTCGAGCTAAGATTTATTTTGTAAGCTGTGAAAGAGGCCAGTAGTTTAACTTTTGTTATGTTTTGGTGTCTAAACACTTGTAATCTGATCACATCCTCCTCCTGAAATCAGGACATTTACAAAAAGGGTCCTATTTGCAGGATAGTCTTTATTTTTGCAAAAGACCCATGTTTGCAGTTTTTAGCAGTACTAAGCAGACTGAAAATGATGATAAACTTGATTTCTTTGCTGGCATCTCTGGAGACCCTGGACCAGAATAGCCTGTAATGAGTTCAGTTCTTTGAGCTGGAATTGGAAAAAAATGTGAATTTGGAGTACAAGCAGACTTTTGACCTTTTTCTGGTGCACATGAGGAGATGCAGACTTAATACTCTACTGTTTATCTTTGCCTATAGATTTGCTTTTGTGCATTCCCATGTGCTGTTATTCAACAACATATATACAGTCTAATTGAGTATGTCTCTATAGTCAGGCAAGCATTTCCCAGAGAACATATGCTCATTTAATTTGCATATTTGTGCATATTGTGTGTTAGTAGCAAGCAAGAGGACAATGTCTGCTATGATGCAATAGGCAACTAATCTTCCCCATATGTAAATGCTAGACTGCTATTCAAGTAACATGCAGATGGGTTTTGGAGCTTACGCTTTTGGCAGGATAGTGTTATAGGAAGATGTATCTAAGAAGATGTTCTGTCATTTTGGTTATTAATAGTCTGCGTTGTTTCTGACAAATGTTCTATCTGTGCGGATGAGATATTGGCACCAGCTTAGATTCCATTGTAGTTATCAGCAAAGGTTTGATATTAATGTGTTGGTGAGTGTTATGTAATCAAGGACCAAATAAGGATGAAAATGTGGCAGAAAAAAGGGCTAAGAGACGGTTTTGTTTTTAAAAGTAATTGTGCGTTTAACTGTATTATTTGGCATTGCAAAATTTAATGTGGTGGAGTTTTATCATTTTCGTCCCACAAAAATGAATTTGTTCTTTTTTCAGAATAAATAAATATAGAAATTGACTTGTATAAAAATTCATAGTGCGCATATATATTAATACATTTCTTGTTATGTTTTTCTCTATAGATCACTCCAAGGTCCCATGCCACTGAGTTACATAGATGTCAAGTCTTCAGTGAGAGCATGAAGACAAGTTGCTTCCCTTCAAATTGTAGTTCAAGAAATTATGACATAACAAGGATCTACTGCTCATCACCATAATGCTGAGACAGGCATTCTAAATCCCTCACTCCTTCTTCAGCACCCAACCCAGGCCTGTTTCTTTCTTTTTTGGGGGAAGTTTTTCCTGGTTTTCCTTATCCTACAATCAAATCCTTCTTCGTCTTTTCCCTGATTATAGCCTTTACACTCTACCTTTTTCTTTTTGTTGACATCATGCAGCGTGCTTCCACTGTTTCAATTCTCCTCCCTCTTACGCTTTTTCCGCTCCTCTTCTTTTCCTGGTTTCCTTACATGGCCAACGGGGACTGCTGGCTTATTGAAGGAGACAAAGGCTATGTTTGGCTAGCTATATGCAGTCAGAACCAGCCTCCCTATGAGACTATCCCCCAACATATCAACAACACAGTCCATGACTTGAGGCTGAACGAAAACAAGCTGAAAGCTGTGCTTTTCAGTTCCATGTACCGCTTCACGAACTTGACCGACCTCAACTTAACCAAGAATGAAATCAGCTATATTGAGGACGGCGCTTTTGCAGGACAAGCCAATTTACAGGTGATTAAAAAAATGTAGCTTAAAAGCACATTGAGGCTTATGTGGTCTGAGAGAATAAAATATTTGCTAAAATTTTAAGAAAAATCTACTGATTCTAATCTAGGTGGAAAATGTATAGAAATCAATTGTGAAGTACTTTCTTAATTAACTTTATAAATGTTTATTGAATAAAAGAAACATTAAATGCATCAGGAGTAATTCTCAGTAGCGTGAGCTTAACTTTAACTGTATTATCTAAGGTGCAAACTGTTTGTATTCTCATTAGTTTAGGTATGCAGTTCAACACATATAAGAAAACTACCATAATAAGTATATATATATTTTTTTCTCTCAGGTTCTTCAACTGGGTTACAACAAGTTGACGAATATCACTGAAGGCATGATGAGAGGACTTGGTCACATGCAGTGCCTCTTCCTACAGCACAACCTCATTGAAGTTGTTGCAAACAATGCATTCTGGGAGTGTCCCAGCCTCAGCAGTATTGACCTGTCGTCCAACAAACTCGCCCACATCGACCCGATTACATTCACATCTCTGAACCGCCTGATGGTATGTGAACTGGCTGCAAATCCATTCCACTGTGGCTGCGATCTTCTAGGTTTCCTGCGCTGGCTAGACTCCTTCAACAATGTGACACACACGTATGATCGCCTCCAGTGTGAAACACCAAGGGAAATATTTGGCTACCCTTTACTGAGTTCTTTTTCTTCAAGCCACAGTGGCCGTAATGCCAAAAACATTTTGAACCATCGCTGCAAGGATGGTGTGATGATTCCAGGAATGACGTCTCTGCCACCAGATATTGATGGTCCTTCTGGGATTGGACCAGACATGTTTGGTGGTGTTGGGCCATACTACCAACCCACCCCATCATCTTCATCCACAGATGACAGCTTGAGCCCAAGCATTAAGCTCCAACATGTTTCTTCGTCATCAGCCTCTGTCATTATAAAAATTCCAAGACCGTTCAGCAAAATGTATATTCTTACACAATACAACTACTCAATGGCATCTGATGTCACCAATTTGAAACTGATGATACAAAAAATAACTCTCGACAAGCTTAGACCTAGCAATAATTACACCTTCTGTGTATGCTCTGTCCGTAACTCTCAGCGTTATAACCACACCTGTCTCCAGTTTACCACGCGAGGCCAAAATCGGGACGATATGCTCCCCACTCCCTCAACCACTACTCACTACATAATGACCATTGTAGGATGCCTTTTTGGCATGCTCATTGTCATAGGAATTGTCTACTACTGTCTTCGTAAAAAACGAATGCATGATGAGAAGAAAAAGTCCATCTCTGTGAAAAAAACTATTCTTGAAATGCGTTACGGACCAGAGGTGGCAGCAGCAGTAGCAAATGATCCATCGGCAGTCCAAAAGCTTCAGGAACAGTCAAGGGAGCATCACCAGTATCAGCATCACCATGGTGGAAAACTATCCACATCCTCCAGCTCTGGACTGCTACATTCTGCAAACACTACCTCCTCAAGACTTTCCTCTATCCCTCAAGTGGAAAAGATGGCCTCGGCTTTCTCTGAAGCAATGGCTACAAGTAAAGGAAACTACATGGATGTGAGAACTGGAGGGGCTGGGATGGAAAGAGTGGGGGATGGTAGTCATGGTGGGAGAAGGGGCGACGACCTGAGGGATGATGACGGAACTGATCTTGGCGATGATTCAGATGACGATGGGCATGGCTCTGCCTCAGAGATCTCTACTATTGCCATGGAGGTGGACAAAGTTAACCAAATTATTAACAACTGTATTGATGCTCTTAAACTTGATGCAGCAGCAGTCGCTGCTTCAGGCACCTCCACTAGCCACACAGCTTCTAACAATCCCAACTCCCCACCGCCCACCAACACCTCCTCCCTCACCCGTGGCCTAATCCCAGGAGGAACAGAGACATGTCAGGTCATTCCTCCAAACAAAATACCGCCTCCTCCGCCCCTACCTGCACTAAACACCCCTCTTTCTGAGCGACCAGGGATCACTGGTGGGGGCTTCGTTGTTTCTCCCCCATACAGGCACCCTCCCCCAGCCACAGCTACACGCCCCATTCAGCGGCAAATGAGTGCAGATGCAGCTGTTGTTATGGCAAATGCTGTCAAAAAACAGAGCAGCACCACATCTTGTGGCTCCACAGGTCGAGACAGGGAACGTGGTGGAACTCGAGTGTACAGTCTGGATGTTCCTGAACCAAGAAGCCCGGATGCCTTTAACCAACAACAGTCGCAGTACCCAGACCGAGCCAGTCCTGTGGGATGTGGGGAGCCGCTGGAGAGACTGCCTTTAGTAGGGAGTGGGAGCTGTGGAGGAGGGGGTGGTGGTTGCGACAGTGGTGGTGTTGGTGCCCAACATCCGGACAGCCAGAAGTCACATCATTACCATCAGCAACAGCAGATACAGCAGCAGCAGCAGCTGGACGTGCAGCAGGACTACCACTGCTCGGAGCACCGCCACTCTGTCCCAGCTCTTTACTACCAAGGGTCCCACCATGGCTCCCCAGCCCAGCGAGTTTCTTTTCTAAAACCCCTGACACGATCCCGCAGGGACGCAGCATCCTATTCCCAGCTTTCCCCTGCCCGCCAACACTCCAGTTACTCTGGATACTCTTCTAGCCCAGAGTACTCATCAGAGAGCTCGCTGCGTATCTGGGAGCGCTTTCGTCCATACCGAAAAGGGCCTCGCGATGAGGCCTGTTACGTGACAGCTGGAAATGCTCTTCGAAAAAAGGTGCAATTTGCTAAAGGCGAGGACCTGCATGACATCCTTGATTATTGGAAGGGTGTCTCTGCTCAGCAGAAGTTGTAACTGGGAACGGAAGTTAAGCAGAGTGGGAAATGGAGTTTTGGTACTTTTTATCCTGATAAGCCCATGGGCCAGAGGAACCATTTGAAGTTTATTGAGGGGAAAAATGTAGGACAAATTTTTCCCATGGGCTTGTTTTTTTTTTTTTCGTTTTTTTTGGCATGCTAGGTGTATAGGATATTGTGCTACAAGCAAGTACTGTGAAACTGTGCCTGGGAATTGGACATTCATTACAGTGCTTTTTTGAAGTTTTTTTAACACTTCATTGTAGCATTTTTTCCTTTATTTGGTGTTTGTGGGTTTCTTTTATTATACAGGGAACAAATGCCTACTGTGTAATTTAGTACTCTTTGAAGTGATCATGGTTTGTGATCCTATGGACCATTTTTTAATCAGTGCCATGTTTCATCTCAAGCTTTAAGCTTATTTGATCCTGGATGTTCCTGTTCTGTATCGGAGTTTACATTCATTTCAGCTTTTAAATGACAGGTGACTCGGAAAGTATGGAATCAAGACCCTGTTTTAAGGCAGGAAAAAAAACAAAGATTGGTGAAAAATCTGCACAACATAGTGTACTCTTTCAATCATTTGTTACAATGAAAAAAATGGATCATTTGCATTCAAATGCTGATATGAAATAAAAGCTATCAGGTCAAAATTAACTATTAAGTTGTGTGAAATTGGAGAGAGATGAGAAAAAGAAGTAGGGGTTTTGTTCAAAGCATCAAACAAGTTTCCATTTAACACTTTTACATGGTTTAGTGAGTGAAATTATCAAAGAACAAACTCTTTTTTTGGTAAAAATAACAATGATTATTCATCATTCATGAGGATGATCCCTCAGTTGATACTAAGGGTGTGACAATACATCCATCTCACAAGGATGTTGAAGTCTTGAGATCAAAATGAAACAACATTTTTTAGGAAATCTAAGGCTATTGTTCACATAAAGGGAAAATGCGACCCATATGCAACTTATCCAAACCAGTCGGAACTCTCAAATTCAAATATTTTCACCCAGACAAAAACGGATTGGTGCCACTAAGTCATATACTGTATGTATCTGACAAAGTCTGCTGTCGGAACTGTCATGTCACGCTCTGCCTGACTTCCATGTCACTGACGAAAGACACGCATCATAATTCTGCACTAGAAGAAGCCAGACTTAAACAACGTGTGAACCAAGCAGTGATGACACTGGATGAAGCTAATCAATGGAAATACATTGACAACACCGTCACCTCCCATATTGCGACAACATAAAAATGTATCTATAGTTTGCTGCTGTGTGATCTGTACATTCTTCTGTACTTGCAGATTGCTTTGGGGTCTAAGCCATTCACACAGGAGCCTTATTGCATTTAATTATTAATATCAACAAACAAAAACACATTTTAGGAAAGAAATGGAACTAAGCATCAAGATTCTATGTGTGAACGTAGCCTTAGATTTCTATTGTCTTCCCTATCAAATACAGGTTTTGCAAATAACAGTCTGATTTAAAGAAACTATAATCAGTGCAGAGTATCTCAGTCTAAGTTGGATGTGAATCCATATGATAACGTTTTGTTGATTGTCTTAGTCCAAGGTTAACTTTATGCCCAAACAAGCATTGAAAGTCCATCCTTCTAGTGTTGTCACTCATACAGCATAGATTTTATTAATTTATTTCCTGCATTTTAAAATTTGAACAACCTAAGTATTTTAGATTTTGAACCAAGGAAGATCAAGTTAAGTCCAGAATCACTAGAAAAATGATATTGCCCTTTAGTTTCACACTAATAGGAAGATGTCATGTCAACTTCAGCATCTTTAGCAGCTATGGCTAACTTTTTTTGTTTGACCAGGTATTCCAAATGCTACTAAATAAATGGATGAATGTTGAAGGTTTCTCCAGTGTTTTGTGGCCTTGTGTTAACTGGCCATAACAGCAGGAAGTCCATAAGCCTGTCTGGGCTACTCAAGAACTGCTTCTTTTCTTACTTCAAAATAAGGGTCACGAACCTAGATAACACAGGGTGTCAAGTGTAAAGCAGTCACCTTTGTATCCAGGACTTATAACAGCAGCTTAGATTCACTTCACCAGAAGTCCTGATCTGGATGGAACTGGATTTAGCTTTGTGAGACAGACTTAGAGCCATTTTATGTCCTGAGCTCTCATGCCACTGATAACATGAGGTTGAGGTTGTTTAACACAAAAATTTAGTTATTGATAGATGAGTTTACATATCTCCCCTTTAAACTGTTATAGTCCACACTGACCAAAAAGACCAAAAACATGTGAGTGAAAGAAATGCAATCGGAAGATAACGTACAAACAATATTTCTGAGTATAGAAGAAATGTATATAGGTTATAAACTTGTAATGTGGAGAGTATCATTTAACATGAGCATGACGTTACATTCCAAATCCTTTGTCAAACATTAAAAATGAATGAGGCACAGTAGGAACAGGTGCTTATGATTACTGCCAATGTGTTTATTCTGTTTCGGAAACAATCGCTATTGTCTATAAATGATAACCTAATTAACCAACTTGTGACAGGCATGTCCTCTTGCACTTTATGCCTCATAATTGTGTATGTGTAGCTGTGTGGTACACAGTGGTCATTGTAAGGAAGTGTCGGCATGCCTTGTCAGATAATATATTATATGCCCAAACAGGCTTAAATTAATATCTCTTTTTTTCCCCCTGTGTCTGGTTGTCTCAGTCTGAACAACAATAGATTATTAATGGCATGTACAAATGTACATATGTCATACAGGTTCATGGTACTTTTTGTCATACTTTGGATATCACAGTGCTGTGATGATTCACAAATGTACTGTGCTTTTTTGGTAACAGCCATCACTAGACCTTGCTCACATGTTTGGGTAAATTAACCCTTTTCATAATCTGCAATTTGTGTCACTTCCCTGTATTTAGAAAAAAAACAAAAAAACGATTAGTTATTCAGCCATCAAGGGACATTCTGCACTAAACTTAAACATGTGAAAGTTTTTTTAACTGCCATGTCAACATTTTACTAAGATTCTCTTTTACTGACTTCCCACCTTACCTGCCCACTTGGGTAAAGTGGGATGTTGGTATGAGGGAAAGTAACAATCTGTTATGCAGGCACACATGAGCAGTAATTTTTGGATTGTTTTAAATGTTAAACTTTTGCAGTTGACCTTCAGCATTATATTTATTCTAGAGAATAAATGCAAGATGAACAGGAAATATGCAAAAGTATATCGATGTATCTCAATGCAGATCTCATTCTCGTTGCATTTCTTTAAACAGTGGTCACCTTATACTTTTTTTTTTTTTTTTTTAACAATTTTGCTATTCTGTGGTGTTAAGAAGAAGCACGTCTTTGAAATTTCGAATTCAGATATGAGAGGTGGAAATACCAAAACAAAATTCATGTTTCAAATGTGGGTTTGTTTCTCCAAGCACCACGTTTCTAGGTTTGACCGCCATTTTATGATCATTGAGATGTTTCAGCTTTTGTTGCTTTCCAGTCATCTCAAGTAAGAAAGAAACATTTTCAAGGAACACAAGATACTTTTATCAAATCCCTGGATAATTTACTCCCTTTCGCTGATATTTTTGGACCATTTTATCAAACAGAGGAAATTTGGTGCGCTCTATTCACTGCAGTCTCAACTGCCATAACAAGTTTACAGAAATGGACTCTGAAGGTCACAGCAAACATTCAGGATAAGAATGATGGTTTCATCTTAGCGGCCATTCATGTTCATTTTACAAAATACACAAAAGAAATGTGACCGAAAATGTTGTTACTATTTTCATGAATAACAACTGAATTCATACATTTCTATTTTATTAACATATATATATATATATCAATGTGTTTTCAGGAAATAGACTTTCAGGTGTAAGATGTTTCAACTACTCTTCTGCTCTGACTCTATTAAAATACTTGCTTTATCTTACAGTGAAGCATTTACAATCCTATTTCAATGTTGGGGTGTGAGTTTATTTATTTATTTTTTTCCAAAAAATCTGAGCAACTAAAGGTTTTTGTTTTTAAAGAGAAATCAAAACGGAGGTACCGTCAACATTGCAAGCAATTTTCAAACAGCATAATTGAGAGAAAAAAATTACAAGAACAATATAACAGAGACTGAGAAAGCTCAGAGATATTTGTTCAGAATGTACTCTATAGGCTGGGACGCTTATGAGAATTTTATACCAAGATGATTTTCTAGAACTTAGAAACTTAGATCCAGCTCACTCTGATAAATAGATTGGTTCGCCACACCTAGAAAATCAGCCCAGTGTCACGTCTCTAAAACGTTCTGTTCTCATACATGTTTAACCCTCCCTCTGTAGTCTTCTGAAATTCTGTACAGGATTACAGCTCAGGGGGACAGTTTAGCTTCATAAATTGTAAAGTTTGTATCTCACCATTTCTGCAAACAGATGCCCTGCAATCCCCAGTTTAATTTGTTAACACTGTTTTATGCAGCAGACAGTGTTTATGAAAGCTTCACGGTTCTCACCAACTTATTTTTGATTGGCTCCAGTATCTTGAGATACTAAAAAACTACAATGTTTTCTGTCAAACTTAATATTGTGGGATAATAAAGATACAAAATATAAGATGTACATGTTGTAGTGAAGCAAGTGTTGAGAAGATATTCATAAAGATGTCAGTGATGTGTAAATTTTGGATTTTAAACATTTTTGTTTCAACTAAACTTGGATAGAAGACATTGTATGAGCAAGACATCTAAAATTTTCATTTGATTATTTATGGCTCAAATGACAACTGATAATCCTGATGTATAATCAGTGGATTTCCGATTATCAGAGTGTGTATAGTTGTAAATATCAGCATTTTCTACTAATCTAACAAACAGTGACCAATTCAAATTCTGATATGTGAAATCTGTAGATGGCAAATTTTAATTTCTTAATCTAAAATATTAGTCATAGCATCTGGGGTGAAACTGTGTTGTCCCACACAGCCGGCAACAAAGAGAAAGAAAACTCTCAGCCCACGTTCTCCATGAACCCCTGGAGGGTGACTTGCTCAAAGATGGATGGTCCTTTTGTAACGCCATCCCTCTTGTTTGTCTCAGAGCCGCAGGAAAGCGAGACGTGAAAAAGCCATCTACCACACTATCAATGTTTAATCATTATGTTAGAGACTAACTTGGGTGGCGTCTGAAAATTTTTCAGCTTGAAACTTGTTATTGTAATCTGACACGGTGTTATACCAGTGCAGCCAAATTAAATTGGGACGAATTCTTTAATTTGACACTGCTGACTTTTACCCATTATGACTGATGGATGAAACATCTTCAAATTAAAACATTCTCTTTACATTTCATATTAATAATGCATCCACACATTTAACAGTGTGTTACATTACAGTATTTTCTACACTTGTCTTCCTACCCCGCAAAAAATAAAATAAAATAAAATTGCATAGAGCAGATGATGGAAATGCAATATACAAATGTGAGTCAGAATGAGTCACACACTGACTAAACCAAAATGACTCTTTTCCTGTAAGGCAGGTAATGTGCAAGGTCTTCAGAGAAAGGGCATGGAGTTAGACTTTGGTTGAATGCAGGCAGACATCTGTAATAAAAGATGTGAAAGGATGGCTACACTAAAATCTACCCTGCATGAATCAGTGCATCGCTTCAGATGAACTTTTGCACATGAATACGCATGCGAATGTGTCTGCTTAACTGAAAAGTATTGTAGGATTATTTCTGAACAAGTTCAGAAAACGCAACAGTAAAAGCAGCTTTTTTTGGGCAAGTTAATTTACATTTGATGTTAATGCAAGTGCCAGCGCTGACAGTAGGATGCAAAGCTTTTCATTTGGTGTCCTTTAGACCTTTTCTCTAATAGTCTGCTAAGTCTATTAGCTTTCTGTGTGGGAAATTAGCCTGAGTGGATAATGTGCCATATTTGATTAGTGGAAAACTGTGTGTCCTTTTATAACAGCCACAGAAGAGCTTGTTGAATAAAATTAAAAACATCCTTTTTTTGTGTAGGTTGCTCTGATGTGAAACTGTATTTGGCAAATTAAGTATATACTGCTGTGGTTGGGCAAGCATGAGAGGGGATTTTCCACTAGGACTACGCTCATCGACCACTTTCTTAGGCACATTTTACTGGTGCCGAGTTGAATCCTGTTTTGCCTTCAAAACCGCTTTAATATTTTATGGAGTGGATTCAAAGGAGATTTCCACATTGACATGATAGCATCACACTGTTACTGGAGAATTGTTGGCCAAACATCCGTAAGAAATCTCACCTACAGTGCTGTCTGCGCTCGCTCCAGTCAAGTTAATGTTGCATTAAATTGACCTGCTTTAGGATCTGCATTCAGGGACAGCAGCCTCAACATTACACGTTGTGATGTTTGGTCATAGATCAAGCACAACTAAAAGTAAACTAAAACAGATATATTAATACCTGATTTATCACAGAAGCATTCACTTGCCTTCAACATTGTTTTCTGGACGTGTTAGCTTCAATGTACTAGCTGCGAATGTTGATATTTCTGAGCAGAAGAGTACTTGAAAAACTTTAAAGTGAGCTAAAAGTTGGGCTATGGTTTCCCACCTCATTGGACCCAATTTCCAAAGGACTTAATCTGTGAAATATCTGTGAATTTTGTATACAAGATGAAAAAAAAAGGTTAAAAAGGCTTCTGTGGATGTTTTATACTCAGCCTGAATTTCTTGATATGTCTGTGTGCTTCTCGGTTTTGAGTTGAATGTTTGTCTTTGTTTAATTTCTTTTTGGGTACTGGGAGGCGAATCAGGGGAGTGATTTTAAGTAACTGCAATGATATATGTCATAAAGGTTAAGAACAGAGAAAGCTTAACTTAGTGTACTACATAAAAGAATAAGCTGTTATATTTGCATGATTCCTGTATTTTTTGAGCGATACAATTTTATGTTGTGTACAATGAGCGAGCGCACATTGAAAACAAAACTCTGAGGATGATAGTTTTGAGGTTCTCTTTCTGTCTTTTTGGTGTATTTTTTTCATGTACATTCTTGCCAAATGGGTTTTCATCAGGTGATTGTACAACATGCTGAAATTGTAGACACAGTACACTTCTAGCCACAGGGTAAGAAAGTTTACACTCCACAGCAGAGGGCATTTTCACAACTGGTGATTGCTTTCATCCATCTCCATACTAGTTTATTCAGATTAGTCTCTCACGGCAGATAGTAGCAGCTGGCTTTTAGGTTTGAGGCCATGTCACAGCGGTGCAATTTTCTCTTAATTCAGCCATTTTCTTGTGATTAAAAACATATTACTACTTAAAAAAATTGTGATGAAGTGATGTGGGCTCACACACAGATAGTGTAATGGGCTGGACCTAATCTTAATCCATCAGTTTGAAGTCCCTGGTAAATTAATGCAGCATCAGCAGCTCCTCCCTTAGCTGCAGCCCTCTTGCTGCTAGCTAAAGGACTGACTTTTTATTCCGCCTCCTCTGGTCTCAGAACCTGCTGGCTCACTATCCAGTTAGCTACTGAATTTACCCTGTGTTCCAATACTCGTCAGTCAGTCCTTTATCACCAGCATGTGAATCAAATTCGTTGAAATACGAAAGACAGGTAAGACACTGCAGAGACCAAAAGACGAATGGCTAGTAATTGAGTAAAAGTAAAGAATAGAGAGGGTGAAATATGAAGTAACACATTCCATAGCACAGAGAAAAGAGAGCACATTTTTGATGGAAGGATCCTCACATAAGCCATTTTTATTTTTTAAAAAGACAGTACTCAAGCCGTGGCCATTGCATTAAACTGAATCTCCCATTGCAACAATTCTGAAGAGAAGATCAAAATCGGAGAATATTTTCTACATGTATATTTCCTCTGCTTTGTTTGTTTGTTTTTTGTCACACAACATTTTTTTTAGGGTTTTTATTTTAATATCAGACAAAAGCATAACTGGGCGTGCAGTTTTCAAATGATCATTTAATTTATTAAGAAAAAGGTAAAACACCTATCCAAACCTTTTTGGATCACTGTGAAAAATAAATTGCCACATGAATAAGTAGTAATGATCCCCAATGTTTTGGAAAGATGAGCACGAACAGCATAGAAGACATATGAGGGCTAAAAGAACGAAACAAATTCAATAATACATGAGGAATGAAGTTACAAGGAAAAGGTTCCAAAAATGCTTACAGTCATAACACTTTGGGACTTCACTGAATAACATAGATATTTATTACAAACAAATAGAGAAAACATGGAGTGGTGGATCAACCAAAATTACTACAATATCACAAGATTACTCATATGCGGAGTTACAAAAAAACTAAAACAAAAAAAAACAACCGCTGACCAAAGAAAACACAAAGGCAAAAAATCTAATTATTAAGGCATTTGTTGCTTCAGGGCCTGAACGACTTGCTGTGGTAGACAGAATCACAAATTCTCCTCCATACTAGAAAATGCTGAAGGAGAATCTACTGCCTTCAGTTCATGACCTGAAGTCAAAGCCCAACTGGATCATGTAGTCAAACTCTGTAATGAAATCCAGCTGAGATGTTTTGCCCTGGCACTAAGTAGGTTGCTCATGTTTGAAACCAATTCCAATGTGGCAATTCAGTGGAAGAGTATGGGCCAAAATTTCTCCACAACAATAGAAAAAAGACTCATTATTTCTCACAGATGTTTGTTGGGAGTGGTTACCGTTACAGGGGACATTTTAGGGTTAGGGGAAAGTTATTCTCTCACAGACAGTGAGGTTGACTTGGATAGGTTTTTTTCCCCCTTTTTTTTATTGATATAGCTGTCTTTGCAAAAATTGATTTTGTACAGAGGTTAATTTGGTCTGCTACAAAACAAATGGTTAGACAAAAACAGAAAAAAGTAAATGGTACAGAATGTTTCACAGCATTGCACACTGAGCTAGTCAAATGGTTCAGTTATATTTAATCACGTAAAAAATAAAAACAAAAAAACCCCCCAAAACATAATGAATTAGACAAGTCAATTTCTCTTTATTGGAGCCGGAGGCTAATCTGTAATCTGTGGTTCCTGTTTCTTTAACCTCAGACCCGGGGCAGTTAAACTTACTAAAAGGTTCCACTGCGGCAACGGAAGATACATTTAAGCGTCAGGGGCCCATCATTTAGATCAATGTTAATGTTTTCTGCCCTCTCGGAAAGCAGTAGCCCAGGCATTCATTGCTATTCCAAACACACAGTCAAGTTCTGTGGTGCCCTCAGAGCAGAATGATTGGCCTCGCCAGTGCCAGACATTTAACACTCTGCAGCTTTGGAAAAAAAAAAAAAGAGGCTGCCACTCTTTGCAGGGAGGATGTGTCGGGCGGGGGAGTGGGAGTGGGTTTTTTTCTTTTTTCTTGACTTACCAAGGAAATTAGATTTCTGACTGATTTGTTCGTAAGCCTGCGATATCTTGGAGCTGCATCAACGGAAAGCATTTGATATTTATGTGTGCCTCGGAGAACACTTCGTGCAAAAGCTTTGCTCGTTAGAGATCAGGAGCAGACGCTGTGGCAAATTATGAATTAGGATTGGGGATATCAAAACCTGCTCAGTCAGTAATCACTCATTTTATTTCTGCTGAGCTCCTGCTTTTAGATCCAAGAGGTTATAACTTTCCACTTCGTTAATGAACACTGTGACATAAAAGATACAAGACAAGAAGCAAGAAAAGTATTGCGCTGATTCAAAGCAAACACAGTGGTTATGTGTACTTCATTTTATTGTTTTAGGAAATAATTCTGCTTGCTTTATTTGAAAACTTTCCTACTGGTTATGCTATTTAAAAAGAGTCTGATTGACATACGCAGTATCTGTGATCACAGCCATGTTCAATGTATTTGTAACTGTACAAAGTAAAATTTACAAAATGATTGCCTGACTACAGAACAGAGGGGTGCATTTCAAATTTTGAACATTTTAAGTTTCTTTTCTGCAGATGTTTGTGACATTTGTAACTTTCCGTCTATGAATAGGCCCATCATTATACTGAATCAAAAGTCCAGAAATTGTGTCCTCATCAAATCTTGTGGGACTTACCCCTGCTGGTTTCATCCCAGTTAATGTTTCATGACCAGGAAGGGAAAGACAAGAAAAAGGTTTGGATTGGCAGACACAAATCTTGGCTTCTTGCTTTCCTCTATCTGTTGCTTATACTGACATTTTCTCTTTGCATTTTCTGTACAAAAGATCTATTTCTATATTTACAATAAATTTGTTATAAAAATAATAAAAAAAATGAAATGTTTATGGTCTGTTCTTCACTTATATGACGCAGGCACTTCGGCACTTGGTATGTGCCTCTTTGTGGCGTGTGTAAACCTTGTCTTATCTACAGAACAGTTCATACAGTTCAGCTCCTCTTCAATCCACCTGAACCACTTGTACTCTCCATTAAATCCCCTTCAGTGCTTTGATGATGCACAAGCACAGATGGGCACTTGAAGAGCAGAAAAAAAGCAAAGCCTGATGATTCATGTAAATAACAGGATGAACCACCTCAGTCAGAAAATCACAGAGTGTCAGCTGCCAAGGTGTAATAAGGACTGAACATGCACGTTTTGTGCAACAACTCACTTTGACAGGTTGATGTAAAAGGATGGACTACTGATGGCATTCTTCTGTTTGCTAATAAAGGCGACTCATAGTGCATATAGTTTTAGTCACAATGCACACAAGCGTATGAGACCACTGCATGTTGTACAATAGGCAGAATCTATTAAAAATGCACATAAGTAATGATCAGAGCTGCTAGAAGGTCCTCAATTCCAGTCAGGACATTTCTGCATTGAGTCATGTTCTCCCCTCCACACACTCCACCCTCCACACACCTGGCTTCTATAAGGTGTGTGTGGAGGGTTTTTATGTCCAGTGTGTTTCTGGGTTAGGTTTTTAGACTGGATTAACAGAGTTATCCAAGTTGTACCCCACCTTTCACCTGCGGAAAACTGAAATAGAAAATGAATTGTATATGTTGTAAAAATTCTCATATGTTTAATACAAAAAAAAAGAAGAAGTAATTTTTAAAATTAGAAAAGCTGATATCTTTCCGGACTTCTGTATAGTTGTTTTAACTTAAAGGTAAACTGTGCCCTGCCACTACAGCTTTTTTCTTTTTTAACCAAGAGCTCCCTAGTAATTTTTTTTTTGTAACAAATGATATTACATGGTGTGATCTTTCAAAGTGTCCAACCAAAGACAGATTGTAGTCAGACTGCCAGACTAATGCAGAGACCTGTGTCCCAGGCAATCTCTGAAGGTGCTCTGATGAAAATCTCACTCAGTCCATCTTCAGGCCATTCACACCTCCATCCACCTACACCGTTCACTCAGAATGCATATTAGTGCCAGGTGTGAATGGAGCCACCACTGATTGAGGACTCACACAGATTTCTTTAACAACTCTTCCTGCTGTTTGGCTATTAAGAAATGCTGCTCTCATCGAATCCGATGAATCTAAAGGAATACGCTGCTACTTCTATACCCTTTGGACAATACAAGCATAATTTAAAACATATGAATTGACAAATAAAATACTGGATTCTCATTCATTATCTTTGTGATATTGTTGAGTCTTTTCCTGCATACAACAGAGCTGCAATTCTTTTCCGGGGAATCCCTTTTCTCCGCACTGATTGATTGCAGAGATTCATGTAGGAACACAAATTTACAAAAGCACCAATAAATCTAGCTCATCTACTTTGGAGTCGTGCCTTCAGTTGTATGGGTGCCAGTTTAAACAAAAAAAAGAAAAGTGGAGGAGTACAAGCAGCTAAAATGATGCTAAAGGAAATTGGACATCTGTATAAGTGACATTTGTTGGCAGATGTCCACCAGAGGCATTAATACAACAAAGCATTAAAAAAAAAGTTCACTCCTCTGTTTTAAAAGGTCTGCCAGTCAAAGGATGGCAAAGACAATTTGCCATCCCGACTGAGACGCACCCTCCACTGAGCATAAAAACCTCTGGTGACGACCTCCCTATAATCTGTCACAGAATGACAGATGATGTATATTTTGGCATAGCGAAGCATGCGATGGAACTATAAGCTAAGTCAAGCCAATTGTATTTGTTCAACACATTCTAGCAACGGGGCAAATCAAAACATGAAACAACTAACAGAGGCAAGCATTTCAGTGCAGTGGTAAAATAAAAGAAAGCAATCAAAGGTTGCAATGCGGAGTGCAGTTAAAGATGTTCCAGTTTTTTTATATTCAAAGACAACACTGGACAAATTAGTTTGTAAGCCTTGATTTATGGGAGCGTAGTGTTGCAGCAGTTTTACATTTTTTTCCAGAATTTTATTCTCTGAGGTACAGGGAGCTTCTATCTCATGAACCTGTATATTAGAATTAAATTGAACAATGCAGTGTAAAGCCATATGATTAACGACAGAGATTCTAAGATGCTTTGTGATCCTGCTGCAGTTTCTGATCTAATTTGATTTAACTCACAGTTTATACGTCCAATAAACGAAGTGGTAGTTCTGCCCAATTACACTCTGACAAGACTGCACCATGTCAGAGAAACATGAAATTTTAATATTGCTGTTGAAAATTGCGATGAGCGTATTGGCTGCGGTTAACTTGTTCTCTCCTCTTTTTCTCTATTTTTGATCATCATAATGTTTCCACCACTGTCATTTTATGAGTTTTAGCATCTCTGGCACTAAATTCTATATTAGGTGTGTGCATAAAGACCACTCAAGGTCGATCCAATAGACTGGCAATGCAGTATTTTTGGCATGCAGATAGGTGAATGCATCACACTTTAATATACAGTAGCTTAAAAAGTATTGCACAAACCCATCCCTTTACACTTATGGTATACACGGGTTTATTCTGGAACAATGACTGGAACAAGTCGGAGAGCTGAGATTCTTTTTATAACCGTCTACAGCCTACAACTGTTTGGTGACATCATAGCTGGGTGACAATAGGTCACTGAATCTGGCTGGAGTCATATTGTTTTGCTTGGTTACTCTCTCAACTGATAAGTGCATCATAACAAATAATAATGCCAAAGGTTTAAATCAGTCATTGCATAATCTGAAATGTTCCAGTTAAAGGATAAAAAAAAGCTGTCTGAACTCTTTGTGGGTCTAATTTTAACCGTATGATGTCATTTATCATTCCTTTACCTCATATCCTGTCCCCTTTGCATGTCCCCTCTTTGTCTTCTCTTCACTGTTGATCTATTAATGAGAAAAATTATTTCCCCCAATGGGCTGACAGCTTAGTTTTTTTCACACAGTTTTTTCCCCATTCACTCTCTTCCCCTGTTCCTTTGTGACAGCATTATCTCCTATACTTCTTGTTTCTCATTGTCACTACATCCCACTGTGAGAATTGTTTTAGCTTTGGCATCTACAGAAAAAAGTCATATTGCTAAAGATACAAAAGTCAGAACTAGACATGCAGAGCTCTTTATGGTCTCTGGATTAACGGAGTGGATTAACCTTCCATTTCACTTTTACCAACGTTAGGTTATATTCTATAATATTTCTCTTAATGATAAGACTATGAGTTTTTCTTTGGCTTTAGCTTTCACACACAAAGGTAAAAAAAAGTGTGAGAGAAGCACACACGCACACAAACAAAATAAACTGAATTCAGAAAATGTAAAACTAGCTGTAATGTCATTTTGCGCTTACTTTACTTTTTCACTCTCACAAATACACACACACATGCAAACGCATACACCGATGTAGAAAACTTAAAAAAAAAAAAAAACAGGAGTATCTGAAGACTAGAATCAAAGTTGAAGTTATAAACAAACATACAGACTATAGATGTGATGTTTAAAGATTTGAAGTTATAAACAAACTTACACTACTTAATGCATGAATTCACTAAATAAAGCATATATAAAGTCTAAGATATAACATACTGTTAAAAGCTTGACATGATTCGAATACCCTATTGAGGCTAGAAATCACTTTCAGCAGTACCAATGATACTCTACAGAGAAGCAGAGTGGAATACTGAAGCTATAAATTACTGTCTGGAGTTGAATTGCATCATGAAGTGTTCTTTATTCCCTGGTTGCCGATAAAGAAAATTCTGTTGATCCTTGGATGAGGGGGCAGGTACAGTAAGTGGCGGTGAATAAAAGATCTGTAGCTCCCCTAAAAGCTTGACTGATCTTCAGTTGGTATTTTTGCTGAGGGCAGACGGCATTGAGGTAAGCATTGAGAAATAGTAGGTTGAAACTTTATATAGAAACAGTGGTCACCAATTCAAGGCTGTAGACTAAACGCCCCTTGAAGGCCCTTCACCTGTATACCCCTTCTGATTTTTTTATTTTATTTTTTTTTCAGCTTGCACAAAGGAAAATGGCTCCAAGCTGATTCCTGTTCATGACCCTAGATGGGATTTTAAAGAAAGGATAAAAAAGTACATATAATTTTATTGTTTTTCAATGTAGTTTGTAGTTAGGGATGGTCATAAAAGTCACAATTATGTTTAGGGGTCTGAGAGTCAAGGCCATGTCTTTTGTTAAGCAAATTGAGAGGCCTGAGAATAATCACAGCTAGATACTTTCCCCATTAACAGACTCATGTGGTGAGAGGAAAGTTTATCTGCTGTGAACCAGAACCAAAAGGTGACAAGAAGATCAGGAAGTTACCTTTAATTTATCTGTTTAAATTAAAATCTTATCATCTATTTTGGTCCATTCCAGTTCTTATATTCATGAAATACATTTTGAGCCATAGTTTCAAAATTTCCTTAAATTCTTTTAAGGAAAACATAATTTTTTTTTTTAAGTTTAATCTTCTACATCTAGCTTAGATGTTTTTTTGTTATAAATTAATGTATCTTTGCTACTAATCAATAGTAACCAGGTGGCTAAATAGCACAAAGTATCTCTATGTGCATTACATAATCTTGGCTATGAATGGCCCTAACATTCTTGTTGCTGTACGAAGCAAAATTGCTGATGCTGTTGCCGCTGCCAATGCAGCCCATATACAACCTACAGTCACTGTGGTTCCAAATTCCTGCAGCAGCTTCAGAGTATTTAAATGAAGGGGAACATAACAGACTGAACATCAAGACCGAGGTTTGCAGTCTGATCACGTCTCGTAACAATATAATTTAAACACAGAAATAACCAGAGGACTTTTTTTTTTCCCCCGAACAAATCTGTCCTGAAATATATTGACAGTGTTGGTTTGGGTTTCACACAGTAAAAAGTGCCATAAACATAAATGAAGTGGAAAACGCAGCTCCTTCCTCACTTAACAGTGTGAAGCGGGTGTGAAAATCAGATTGTCAGTTTCAGAGAGTCATGATTAATAAGTGAAACACACACCTTCTGTCCAACACAGAAAGATGTCAGAGGATGGGGTTTTTGAAACAAACTGACCATCTGATGTGTTTGGATGCAGCAAAAGTTTAATTCCAGTCATCCATCATACCCCATATACCACTAATCATGAAATATTGTGGAAACAGGACTGAACACACTAATGTAAATTAAGGAACTTAGAATCGATTGCCCAAGTAAAAAGCATATTATTTTACTCTTGTTGATGTCATTTTAATGAAAAACCAAGTTTGCTCATTATATCAGATCCATCCACTCATCATAATCGCCCACCCTTATAAGGTTGTGGACGGGCCTTATAAGGCCATGATCCATGATCTTCTGTCCACCAGTCATTAGGTGAGCGTGATAACAGATTTGCTAAAGTTCAAAGGTCTTAATTATAATTCTAACTCTGGAAATAATGGAGCTATTTATGTCATGTTTTGCGGTTAGGGATGGTGAGGAAGACACTGTGGACCCAGGTTAAAATGAAGAAAAGGATGATTTAATGAAGTCAGAAATCCAATAATCCAAAGTCCAGGCAGCACAGAGTGAGCGGAAGGCTAAGGTTCAAAACTGGTAACAACTGGTAACTTAACAAGACAAGACGAGACGACTAGACAAGGATTCGACAAGAAACAAGGAACACAGGTGGGGATTAAATACACAGAGGGTAACCAGGGAAACGAGACACAGCTGGGAACAATCAAGGGGTAGACAGGACAACAAGGAGACTCAATAGACACAAAAACCTAAATGAATACACAGAAAAAAACAAATCCTTACAGTACCCCTCTTCTCCCCCAAGGGCGGTTCCATGACGCCCTTAAACAGAAAAAAGTCCACAACAACCAAAAACAACCCAACCCAGGTGGGCGGAGGGGCTATCTCCAGTTTTCATTAGGAACACCCTGGACAGGTAGCTCGTCTATCACTGAGAAACTTGGTGACACACGGGGCAGACAACCATGCAGACACACTCACAACTAAGGACATTTTGGAGTACCCAGAAAGAACCCACTCATGCACATGGGGAACAAGAAAATGCCATGCAGAAAAACACCAGGGAGGGATTCATACCTAGAACCTTTTTGCTTTGAAGCAAAAGAAGTAACAACTGCTTTGCTTTGCAGCTCTTTGTGGATCTACAGAAACATAAATCTTGGAATAAATTTAGAAAGAGCATCTCTCTGAGACAACTGCCAATCTGTCAGCCACTGCATGCAGGTGAAAAAAAAAATCTTTCCTTTCCCAACCATGTAATTACACAGTATATTCTGTCACCTAAGCTCCTGCATGAAAAGCACATCAGGAATCACCTTGCGATTACGAAACTATTAATGCTCATTTGAACGTCTCTTCATCCTTCTTTTTCTACTTCTCTCATATTTTTAAATCTTTCTATCCTTTAATCCTTTCCTATCTCTTTTAGGTTCATGGCTCCTTGCTCTTTTTTCGCCTCCCTCTGTGTGCTGCTAATAGATGTATGCTGTCTGAGGCCATTTCTATTTCCATAATCTTCTGTCTGTCACACTTTTTTTTTAGTTGCTTGACCTGCAGATCTTAAACCAAACATGTGGTCATACATATTTTAATGTCACTTCTGGTTTTCCATCCTGCTGTAAAGTGTTGACAATGGGCAGATTTGCTCTAGATTTTTTGTTTAGAGTTTTGTCTACTAACCTGAATTGCCATAGTCGTTGCTGATCTTGGAGACCAGCAGTTCAAAGAGAGAACAGCACAGCTGATGAAGCAGAATCAAGTGCATATTTACAAAAAAGAGGTGGAGCGACGGAGCGAAATTGGTCCAGCTTGTTTAAGTGTTAGTTAGAGCCTGCCTCCATGTTTCTGCTGACAGCTGAGCAATTTAGCAGATGTGATGGTGTGCAGCTACTAGTTCAGCCATATGGCTCACCAGTGATTAAACATCTTTGAACTAATACCAAGTGATGTTTCTGGCTTCATGTTTTATTCCCAATGCAGTAGTTCTGCATAATAATTTCTCTACCTACAGCATATTTCTTATACATCCCTGTTAATATTTTGTGATATAACAATGAAAAATTGCTCCCAAGAAGAAGTTGTTGTCATGTGTTTTTACTGTAATCACCAATATATGCTGGGTTCCTGCTGCTGCTGCTAGAGCACGAGAAATGCTAATTGTGCCGGGAAGACGGCATTTGAATACAAATGCATTGTGAAATCGAGCTAGTGTGTCCTAATAACATGACTCTGATGCGCATTTGCTCACACAGCTCCTCAAACCAATCAGGCTCATTAAAAACCTGTTGGAAGAATCCTCTGCATTTTTAATGCAGAATGATGCATTCAAGATTCTGCCAGATGTTTTATTCATTGTACTTAAATATAAATGGCATGTGGTGAATATGGGATGTATTTTTAGAAGAATCTGTTAATATTCTTCTTGATCATGAAAACATTAGTGCCGCTCACTGCAGCGCTGGCTGTTTGTATGTGTGGTAAATACTGTGTTTGTGTAAGGGAGTACCAGAAGTGGCATGGAATCAATAGCATGCAACACGGCGAGGAGCAAAATGAATGTAGCCTGCAGTGTAACAGTGTGCTTTCACGTGTTTCCGTGTCAGATTTCCAGTGGATCTGACTGCTCACATTGTGAACTGTAGTACTAGTCTAAGCACTAGCAAGAATGTATTAATCCTGAGTCTGTCCTTTAGTTCCACCAGACCTGTGAAGAAGGAGTTGTCTGAGTGCGGTTTCCCCAGTATAGAAGTAGTTGTATAGAATAGAATAGAATAGAATAGAAATGTCCTGTATTGTCCGACAATGGTTAAACTTCTGTGCAACAGCAGCACACAGTGACTGACAATCAAAGCTAATACATTCACATAAAGAGGGATATGTAATATATTAAAACAAAATTTACAAAAAAAACATGCTGGAGAGTAGGTGCAAAAAATCTTAACACAAATACGGTGTAGTTCTAAAAAACTTAGTGTACAGTACTCAATTTTAAATGAATGAGTAACTGAGTAGGTCACTTTAAAAATGTCCATGTGTATTTGAGCATAAAGAAAAACATAGACCATTTACAATTAGTGACAATGAAGTCTGTGCAACAGCAGAGATGTGCAGATACCAACAGAAATGTTACTCACAATGAGTAAAGCTGTGCAGATACCTGCAGGTATGTAAACACTTATTGAGTTTGTTGGGAGCAGCAGTCTACTCCTGACAGCTCCGGCGTGATCCTTAGCAGTCCTGGCAGCCTCTCGAGGATCTTCATCACATTCATCAGGTCCTTAGGAAGCTTGGTCTTTGGCACTGGTACCGCACAGGAGGTTATACTTTCCCCAGCAAAGGTTGAACACAAATCCTGCAATGACACACAGTTGATCTGCAGAGCACATCGAGAGCCTGGAGCTGATGCCCTCTGAACCTGCAACTGGTTCAAAACTGAGAACATGGGTGTCAAAAAATGAAATTCAACTCCACTGACTCTTTTAAAATGGAGCTAAAGTCATAGCTATGAAGACTTATAACTAGACTGCTAAGTTTTATCTCAGTTTTTATGTTCTTGTTTTTATGTTTGCCTCTTTGTAAAGGACTTTGTGATTTTAATGTCTGTGGTAGGTGCTATGTAAATAAAATTTACTTACTTTTACTTTCTAGAAGCTCTGTTAAAACTATTGAAATTCCAAAACTATCATAATTTTGCATATAAATGATCATTTTCCAAACGTTTGAGCACATTTAACACAAAGTACTTAAAGTTTTTTGTGATGGGATAGTTATCTGTCCAGAATGCACTCTGCTTCTTACCCTATGACCACTGGAGATATAACCCTCCAACCCTTCCCCCAACACCATGACCTTGCAAGGACAAGCTCATATAGATGAGAGAGGTCAAGATGGATTATTAAAAGCTTACAGCAGTTCAAATGATATTTTGAACTTCTGCATACTGTCTTATTCCTCCATAAATTATTTTGACAGACCATCTAATGAAAGGATGGTAGCAGTTTTAAAGGTCTTTCAAATATGTTTTTTGCAAAAACAAATAGAAAAAGCACTTTCATATTATTCAGATGAAGGTAATTTGGTGTCTTAAACTTCTGTATTTGCTTTTGGATGTGCTTTGACAGTAAGAGATTCAAAACCTCTTAAAACTTTACTTCAAATAAATCTGGTTACGTGAACTTCCTCAGAAGACAAAATGTATGAATATTGAAATATTTCTATCTCTTATTTTAATGTGAGGTGATGAACTTTGCCTTGAGATATTTCAGTTTCAATCTCACTGA
Organism: Xiphophorus hellerii; assembly: GCF_003331165.1. Taxonomy (NCBI): domain Eukaryota; kingdom Metazoa; phylum Chordata; class Actinopteri; order Cyprinodontiformes; family Poeciliidae; genus Xiphophorus; species Xiphophorus hellerii. The sequence continues at coordinate 15,423,347 of NC_045687.1, read as the reverse complement.
CCGGGCTTTAGGCTAATTCTTGAAAGAATTGTAAATTTTTGACTTTGTGGGATCTAATAAAGTAAAAAAAAAAATGATTCAGAATCTCTTACCCGTATTAAAACTTGTGATTCGTGTGTTTTAGCAGATTAAAAGTGGTGCTCAAAATACCTGGCAATGCTTATAATGGCATGGCAATCAGCATAAAGCTGAGTCTAAAACAAAGAAAGGATCAACCCCTTCGAGCTCTTGGTTCTTTTTATATGTTTATTCAGTAGCAGCTGCTCTTGTCACAGCAAATAACATTTGGTCACACAATTCCCAGAGTGCGTGTGTATGCGTGCCTGTGTGTGGCATGAATGAAAGGGAAAGGAGCACAGATATTTTGCATAAGACAGGTGTTTTCTCATACTTGTTTTCCAGTAATCCATCAGATACTGAAGCCAAGCAACTTTATTATTACTTATCAAAGAAAACACATTCATCCTATTGTCGCCACAAAACGTCAGCACACACAGCGAGCAGAAACATATGCCAGGAACTCAGAGCTGTTAACTCAGGTATGACAATGTTAGACCTCAGCTAATCACTGACAGAAACCAGGGCTTAATAATACTATGCCCCAACTATTCACCAACAGGCATACAAATCAACCATTCACTTCAGCACTTGTGCCTGTTTAGCCACACAGTCCTGTGCATAGTCAGGAGATGTTGTCAAAAACAGGCAAGGACACAGCTGTGTCAGTGAGAGACTTCATGCATAAACTCTTCACTGCTGAATGAACACTTCATTTACTCTAGTGTTAAAATTTAAACATTTGAAATAGTATTTTGTTTGAATTATGTGTTTTGAATGACTATATATTTATCTAATAACGTATTCACAAAGGCAAAGAAGGACTGCAACTCCCAAGAGGAGCTTTATGTAAATAGGCGGTGCTTTGTCTGAGCAAGTGTTTTAAATACTCCAAATGGCTGCTGCAGGAAATGTCTTAGACATGCATTAGAGAATCAAAGCAACATTCCAAGTATGTTTTTGATGAGAGAATAACATTATAACATGATATAAGTAAAAAAAAAAAAAAAAAAAATTGGATAATTTTCCCCTCCTTAATACAGAAATGTATTTGGGAGGTGGAAGTATGTTAAATAAATGCTGTATGGTTATTTTCAAAAGGAACTTTAAATTTGACAAAAGGGCTTATCAAACACATATTGTAATTTAAATTCAGGCACTGTAGCCTGGTGAAAAGAAACATTTATATTCAAATTACCATCATCTGCAATGACGATGCTAAAGAAAAGAAAACATTTCTTTATCCAGAAAGAAACTACAATAGCAAGTGCTATATTTTCTAACAATATTTCAGTCTTTTTGATGCACCATCATGGTGAAGACGTCTCATTTTTTTTGTCTTGAAAGCTTTTCATACCGTTGGGCAGAATCCCACACCGTAATAACTTAATAAATATATTAAAAGTAATCAAGGATGAGCAGGAAGTAATTATTTGGACATTAGTCTGTTTGGGACAGGGGGACTCCAAACTCATACTATAACATATGGAATATCAAGGCATGAAATCAACGATACACGCAAGGATCTTGCTGTGGAGTGCATACCTACACATTTTATTCACACAATTTATATTACACTAAGACTTGAAATTACAGTCTTCTAGCTTTAAATGGGGGCACTAACACTATCTAAGATTTAAGTACCAGAATCATTTCATTACAAATTAATACCTCCTATGTTACATAAACACTTAGTTTGCACCTCAGATATTAAGACTCTATAAGAATCTTAGGAAAACAAATTTTCTTTACATTTTATATGAAAAATTTTATTTTTTTTGTTTTTGTCAGTTTGAATTTTAGCAGATGCGCAGGACAAAATCAGCTTTCAAATAAGTTCTATTAAAATAAAGACAAATAGGACTTCACAAAAATAATTTCACAAAACTTAGTACATATAACTAGTCAGTATCCACTCCTGCTGCCAACTGGTGATTTTCTTTAAAAATAAATGTTCCAATGGGATACATATATTCTATGGAATTAATGTATTTAAGAAAAAGGCCAGATTTGTCCATTTTTTCCAATATAAAATTATGAAATTGAAAAAAAAACAAAGAAACTTAAATCTACATCCTTGCTTTTTACACGTCTTTATCAGGGCATCAGGGCTCTTAAGTATGGAAGGTGCTGGGTTATTTGGAAAATTTTGATAAACCATCTATGTGGCCTTTTTTAATGTTTTAATTTTGTTATTCTAATTCTAGAGTTTTATTTCAAGCATGAGAAAAAAAACTGACCAGATAAGTGATCACGGACACTGGATCACCTGAACTCATTTGGTGCAGTACTGTCGTTCTTTATAAACGGGTTTATCAAATTTCGTGAACAGATAATATATGTTTTGTACATACTTGTATAAGCTCCAAGTAAAGGCATTATGCATCTAAATTCTAAGAACCAACAAGAATGTTTTCTATAACAGATAACCATTTAAACTAACAGCAGTTTTACACTATAGTATTAATTAGAATCCATTTGTCTGTGGTTAATTTAAACATGTGAATTGGAATAAGGAATGTAAATGGAACGTTTTTTATTTCTTTGTATATTTTAGTTAGAAAGCAAGAAACTGTACGTTGAGCATTTTCTCAACGTACTGTTTACCCAAAATGAGAGTTCTAAATGAGTAAATAATTTTATATAATAATAATTTTAGTTTTTCTAGCATTGGGTGGTGTTGTATGCAATGATGATATTCAGACAATAAGTGCTTTGCTAAGATGAGTTTTTAAATGAGGTGAAATCAGAGAGATTTCACAGCACGATGAGTGTGTCATCAGACACATTCTGAGGGAAGAGAACCTGGGTGAATATAAAAAGGAGTTTTCAAATTATCCGTCCATCCATCCATCCATCCATCTATCCATCCATCCAGATAAAATGAAAAATTTACAGTGGCATAGAAGATAGAAGCAGTCTAAACTTAAATCTGATTGCGGTGTGGGAGGAGTACGGTACCTTAAATGAGAACCCTTCAATGTAGTTGATTTACTACAATTCATCAAAAAAATACAAAAATAAAAATTGAATCAAAATTCCTCCACAGCTTTTATTGTCAGTTATTTCAAATGCTTCATGGCAATTGTTCCCATCAAGAGAGACAAAACTAGTTTTTACGTTTTAAAAAATAATCTGTTTCATTACAGAAGATGTCATGGTTTATTCTTTCAAGGAAAAAATACAACAATCATTTTCAAAATGAGCTATTAAGCTCATTAAGTAGGTTCAAACAACAGGGGACCTCAGACTGGAGGTTTGCATTTAACTACAAATTGAACTACCATAATAATTAATACATTTGTCCTTAAGCAATCATTAAAAATCTGTAAATTTCAGAGTCAGTATCCTCAATGCAAACACCAAATATTTTAATCAGCTGCCCTTAACAGATTGCACTTTTACTTCACTAACTACATCCCCATGAGCCGTGTAAATCTCTGTGTCCTAACCCTTACGCTCCTTTTAGCATCAGAACTAACCTTTACCTCTCTCCTGCTGCCTGGAGATCTAACCTTCCCAGAAGGCTGTGCACCATGAGCCCATACTGCCAGGCCTGTTACGCTGCAGTTCGAGGTCATCACACCATGGACACATACTGACAGGCCTCATGGCTGTGGACATATTTGTCCTTTTGAGAGAAGCATGAAGCTGTTTGCAAAAAAGCCATTTGTAGAGTTTTGCTGTCGGAGAATTACAATTGACCCATGTTTTCTAAGGACCTTCACATTTAGGATTTTTGCCGTACAAAGATTCAGAATCTCTGAGTCTGGTGGATTTGTATGCTTTTTCCCAAACTGCAGTTTGTCAGCCTGCCATAGGCATCGTATTGTAGTAACATATTTAGACACACATCTGAATTTCAGATGGTCAGCAAAAGATTAGGTGACAGCACGTTCCACATTTTTTCAAGTACCTTTAGCCCAAAATCTTCCCCAAGGCAGTGAGAGAAATATGTATGCCTGTATGTTCCACACGCTACCTGAGTAGAGGCATTACCATTTCAGGGAGGAATAACCTCTCTGAATGCCCCTTTAAATATTGAATGTGCTCTATTTCCTCATGTAAGACCTTCATTTTGCCTGCATGCGTGTGACTGTGTGTGCAGCCTGCAATTACCCTGCTGTTGCTCTAAGAGACAGGGAGGAAGCGAAGCAACGGGAGTCAGCAAGGCGATAATAAAATTGAGGACAGAAATGAAGTCACACTACACAGGGAAAAAGAAAACATGATTATGATAATTTGCAGTTGAATGGGGCATTGCAAAGGTTTCAACCTTCTTACATTGTAATTACAAGGAAGTATGCGTACACTGTTGGACATAGATGCATGTGTGAGGCTCCCCCAGTCCTTTGACTTTCTTCATGTTTCCCTTCAAAAACAAGAGAGGACTTATGAAAAATGCAGATTATGAAAGGTCAAATGGAAAACTGTGACAAAGTGGTTGATGCTGCATATATTCTCCACTTGTCTCTTAAGCATACTCACGATTATTTGCATTGTTTAATATTTATTTACAATGGTTTAGTTTTAAAATCCTGTAGTAACTTTTCTTCACACACTCTCAGGTTTGTTTGTGCTATGTTACAATTATCTTCCAAGCATATGTTGTTCAAGTAAACTTTACTGAATCATCAGATAATCTGAAATGATCTTCTGTTAAAAGGTAAATTTCTGGCAAACTGTTTATGTTAATGTTTCTTTGTATATAGTGTTCACTTGTTCAAATCTTACATCCAGTGTGTGAGAGGCCTTCCAGCACTTCTTGCTTGTATAAATTGACAGTGTCATTTACGGCATCACTGGATACAGCCAATGTTTTAGCTTGGTATTATTTGTTCTCTTTAAAGGAACCTTTGGAGCTGCACGTGAGGCATTAAATTTTGCATACTAATTAGTTGTGTAGATGAGTTTGTAATTTTGATAATTCTGGTTTCTTTTGGACTGGATTGTTTGGTTTAATCTATTTTCTGATGGTACAGGCAGGTGAGATGCAACATAAAAAGAAGTCTGAGGTTGTTCTTCTGTAGCATTCAGACAGAATAATAATGCATGCTACCAGTTACAAGACAAATTATAGAACTGAAATTAAATAATTTCATGTATTAATAGATTTAGAAATATTTACTTCCCCTCCAATTTGTCCACTGTATACTGAGCAAGCAACTGTGAAATGACAAAATTCACTTCCAAAGGGGTGTATTATTATCCATAGCTGGCTACTAAAGCTGATTGATGAGTTTGTTACAACAGAATAGTTTTATAATTATTTACAGTGTCTAACTGATTAAACTGAATGCTTGTGACATTTTTACAAATTTAGTTGTGTTTTATTAGGATTTTATGAGGTACACTAATAGAGACTAATGTGATGTTGAAGGTAAATTATGTAGAGTTTTAATTTTTTTTATTTGACAAATAAAAATCTTGAGAGAAACCCCGTTTGCTGTATGTTTCTGCTTTGCACATCTTCAGGCAACATTTTTTGTATATGTTTTCCCTCGAGTTTACAAAGACTGGATGGATTCAAATCTTGCTGGATATTCTTTTCTGGGCCATTCAAACAAATGAAATGTTTCAATCACACCAAAAATAATTTTAAATAACCAGTGAAGCCAATATTTATATTTTTTAAACTGAAGTGTTGGAGACAACCAATACATTCACAAGGAGAATATGCAAGATTTCAGCTGTACTGTAGATCTAAATCAATGTTTTCTGAAGGTGGTTACAATTCTAATAGGATCAATTGTACATTATTATTCTCCAATATAAAGGTCATTGGAATTAAGAGGAGGATAAATGAATGAACCAATCAATTAGGTTTAGAAAAAGAGAATGTATTGTTTGTATTGGAACCACATCACATGCTCTTCTCTCACAGTTCTTATCTCAGGTTTTTTTTTTGCTTTCCTTTTTAATGCTAATACGACAGTACTGTGGACAAAAATAACCACTGCAAGTACACCTTCTGGAAGGAATGCAACTGGAACATTATCACACTATCCCAATGACACCGCCCCCACCCCAGTGGTGGTTAGAAGCTCTTTAGTGTTGTGCTATCTAGTGTAACAGCACAACAGCAATAAAAGATTATTGATCCTGAGACTAAAAATTGCATTCTTTGACCTACATAACATTTTTACAGTAGCAAGAAAATGTAATGTTCTGTTCATATTTGCTATTTGTTGTTATTAGGAAAAAGGCTATTTTTGAGACATAACAGTTCAATTCATACCACCATGGAGGTGTTTTACACACATAATTTACAAGAATTAACTGGCCCAAATGGAAATCTGAACCAAATTATATTGAATCATAACACAAAACAACAATCTGATCATATTAAACTTGAGAGATGAGCATTTGTATTGCTTTTATCTTAATAACTCATAGAAATGCTGAACTACAATGAAAAATAAATAGATCTGACATGGTACAGGTCCCAAAGTGGTTTGCTTACAAGTATGAAATGGCAGTAGGAAGGAATAAAATTGCAACACACAGTTAGGAGATGGGGAAGGGGCAAACTGACTGTGAGTTTACAGTGTAAAGTTTTTTTGCAAACACAAGGCACATTACCAGTTTAAGCTAGCTGTTAATATCTTAAAAGACACAGAAATACATAAAAACACCACCAAGCTAACTGCATTAGCTAATATTTTACTGTTAATAGCAACCATACAAGTGCATAAAAACATGCTCAGCTTGTTGCACCTGTACAACCCAAGCCACTGGGACTGTCATACTGTAAGTGTCCAAAGATGTACAAGTTGCATTTAGAATGCCTGTTCACTAATTGCTCATGGGTCAAAGTGTTTGACATTAACAGGAAGCTTCAAAGTCTTTTATTGTGCACGTGTGTGTGCTTTTTAGATTTCAGGCACACCCCCACAGCCCCAAACACTTTTTTTGTAAAAGACACACAGTCCCGCACAAACATGTGCATACAATAACAAAACATTACACAGCAAGTAGGATCAGTCATAGACTCCCCAGAGCATGTCTGTGTTGTAGCGAATGCATTGCGACAGGGAACTTGACTCACCACAACACCCGAGGGAGCTGGGCATTAGCAGCGATCCAATGTAGCAAGGCGCTTGCAGCACCAAACATCCTTTTGAAAGGGAAACAACACCCGATGCACCGCCATCCCACAACTGTCAGCGTCAATTACTGTGAATTTTTCAAATCACTGTCATGCCTCAGTTCATCTTGTTGAACTGGAGGTGAAATGTCCTCAATGGTCTCTGAGATCTCAGTGAAGAGATCACCTCAGTGAGACATAAACTGAATTTTAATATGTATAAAAAATTATATAAGTTTTGGTAATCAAACTTTTGTGCTTCTTTTATAGCAAAATAAGAAGAGAAAAAAAGAATTGAGAGTGTTTAAGTAGTAGGATTAGTGTTACAAGTAGCTGGACCGTAAAAGATCTGCTTTGCTTTGTGGTCTTGCGGGAGCCAGCAAATCCTAAAAGAGATTTTCAAAAAAAGACAAGTCACTTTGAAATCTATCCTATTTTGCATACATGTTGTATTATCCCATGCACGTAATCTCCTAATTGAGACTTCAGTTAATCCATCTGCAGCCTACGGGTCACTCTCATTTCAAGTAAAAACCATCTTATCTGTTAAAGGTGTGTGACCCTCCAGAGGCAATTTGGCTTTCATCTGCTTGTCATCATTTTTTAATGAGTCACAGCATTGGAAAAAATGAAAACTCTGGGGTAAAAAAAAATACTTGAAAGCATACAGAAACAAGGAAAGAGCTTAAATGATGAAAAGTTAAAATGCTGAGAGATCAAGATCAAGACCTCCCACTGCACAAATTCCTTATGGGCAGTTTTATTTATTTATTTATTTATTTTTCTTTCTGAGAGACCAGATCTTATATTTAAAAGGAAAAAAAAGTGATTTTTGGCCAAATGTACTATGACTAAATATACTATGATGATTGGGTGAGTTGCCACATTCACCCAATCATCCTCACATCCATTCAATGAAAAGCAGATTGACAGAAAACTTGGGATTAAGTGCCTCCTATACACAATAGGAGGAAACTGGAATCAAACCCATAATTTTTGGTTTGCTAGAGAACTGCTTGCTGGGAAGTGCAATCGGCTCACAGTGATCAACACTGCTGATAAACTGATGGTGCAGATGGTGTTTCCGCAGCACAATACTGAACTTGATGGTGAAAGTGGAGAAACCTGAAGAAAATTTGGCTGGTTGGTATAACAAAATCACAGTCCAGCTGTATCCTGTGATGCACCTTTATGGTATGGTAGCAGGTAAACCCTATTAGGTAAGTATTAAAAATTTAGAAATGTATTTTTTTTGTTTTACAACAAAGTTTTTGTTTTGTTTACTAGCACTGATAACCACATTTTCATTTCACTTTTTCCATAACAGCTTACAGTTTGATATGTATTTCTGTTCCTTCTTTTCTTTCATATTTTCCTTGATATTGTGCTGTATTTTCACAGCATCTATGTAACTGAGAGTCTTCTTTCTTATACGTTCCTCCCATGTCATTGCATCTCCACTCAGGCGTTGCTCCCCTTATATCTCTCAAGCTCTAGTGGTCAGTGAAAAACACAGCTTAGAGCTTTAATTGCACCCCAAAGGAGCCTAGTTCTCTTTTCTCATCATACACTCATCACTTCTGCTATCGCTTTGCTTTGTTCTTTCTTACTCTTTTCCTCCTTCACTTGCTGTTGTTACCACTTACATGCTTTTTTCCTTGTCATTCAAACCTTTCTATCCTTTTTTTTTGCTTGCAGTGAATACTAATAGAGTCCAGAGCTTTTCCCCCCACTAAATCTAATACTTTATAAGCACTGCAACAGTTTTAGTAAAACTTAAAAAAGCTGTCAGGCCTTCATGTCTTGCATGAACTTAACAAGATTAAGGCTCTAAAGCCTCTCGAGGGAGCTCTCTGAATCTCTACTTAGCTACAGTTTTGATATGTGCAAAATTTGTCAATGACAAACGACATGTTTTAAAATCACACCACCACACATGAAGTTGTGGAAGTTTTTGTACTTTGTAAGTTAACATGGGCATTTCTTGGAGATATTCACTGGCATCTTTTCTACTTGCCACCGTCTAATGCAAGGAAACACAAGACCTATGGATTTTTTTTTTTGGAGTCTTTATTTTGCAGTGTTTACTTTTGTTGCAGTGCCAACTTGCAAAATAACATAATTTTCATTACCATAATTATGCCAGAAAAAATTGGCTTTACTCAAATGCAGTAATGATACACAAACTTAAATGTCAGTGAGGACAGTACAGCAGAAAACACTGAGAAAGTGTCGGTCCATATAGCGCAAAGTTTTTGAAATATATTTGAAAAGTTTCTAAAATTAGTGAGGCAGATTTCATAATGTTCCACAGGCTACGTGAAGTTCACAGGAAATTGGCTGCATCTTGTCGCATAATGCTACTGAGTGAGTCTTGATTAAGTCTGTGATTAAATCCTGTGCATGTCATGTTTTTAAATGAAAAGTGTTCCTCAAACAGCTTACGTCAACAAACAATAGTTAAACAAGTACATTAACTGATTAAGTAAAGTAGGTCCTCCTTCCAGATGGTAGTATATTTTAAATCCTATGTTTGAGTTTGGGTAATCTGCTAAAATAATATTAAGATGAGAATTATTGCAATTTTTCACTATGTGTGGCCATAGGGAGGCTTTCCTTGTCAATTAATCCAAGTCTGTTTCTGAGCAATGACAGAATGATACATTTTGTGAAAATATTGATTACTGAGTATTATTTGAAATATTCATAACATTTACATATGTAACCCTCTGGTTTATGTTATTTTTATAAATAGGAAATTGAGCTTTTTTTTTGGTTTTTTTTACCTTCCTTCATAACTTAATCCAGAGCATCGTGTTAATTAAGTACAATATTTTAATATCTTTAACCATCAGTGACAACCAATAAATATTAGATATGTTAATGCAATTTATATCTATACAATCTGTGGCTGCCAGACAGGGGAAAACAAATTTTCTGAGTATAAATTAAAGAGTTATTCATTTCATCTCGGTTATGCAATCCTATTGGAAGTGAAAAAGCTCTAAGATCACAGTTTCATGTTGAAAGATTACATCTAAAATCGCTCATGAGTCGTGGTAAAAACAAAACAGTAAAATATAACCAGCACATAGAATAACTGTGTTTAAATTGGTGTTTTTGACCATTATTGTGCATGTGTCTGTTTTTGTCCCTCCTTCCCCACCCGAGTATAATTCACATTCCTGATGTGCAACTAGAAAAGAATCAGTCTGATTGTAGGTTTGGGCTAACCGCTTATCAGGTAAGAAAGGCTGGGGACAGGTAGTGGAGTTGTGAAGCACGAGAGGAGAAGTCAGTGGAGGTTTGGACAGAGAATAAGGAAAAAGGCAGGGGTAATCAGATGGGTCAGGAGATGGACAGATAAATGGCAGATTGCACTGACCTTGGACTGGAAACGAGAGGAGAGGCAGACAGGATGACAGTTTAATCTCTTTTGAGAACAAGTCAGTGATACTTTGAGCGAAGACTTGAGAAAATAAGAAGCAGAGGAAATCTAAGTGGCAGACAGAACACTGAAAGTGTTACAATAAAATCAAACTAATTACGCAGATACAGAGAAGTTTAGAAATTTGTGAGGAAATTGTTCAGCACAAGTAATTATTTTTTTTTAAATCCATGAAAACTCTAAATCCAGATCTACTGAAAAGAAGAAAATAGGTATTATAGCGTCTGACAGCACAGTAGATCTTGAAGCCTCCCTTTATGTTTGGATCATAATTTCGAAGTCTAACACTGAAAGGAGAAAAAAGGTATAAGGCATAAATCCATAAACATCTTTAAACAGTCAAAGTCATAGGTCAAGAAATGTCAGATATAAAAGGTGCCTGTGGGAAAGAGGCCATGTTTAAAGTTACACATACTGTTGTTTTCTCTGTTGTATATGCTGTATATTTTTCTATCAAATGTTTTACTTACACCCAACATGCACTTGAATGCAGCACTCGGGAAATCTGCCTCCTTTAATAATGAGCTCTCTTGTCAGTCTTTCACATGATGATGTGAAGGACATCATCATGTGAAAGATGATGATGTCTTTCACATAACATTCCTGCAAAAAGGTATTTTTCTTATATAATATCTCATGTAAATTCTGTGTTTGTCTAAAAGGTATAATCTACAATTATCAAAATGATCAGAAATAAGCACCTGAAATACATTAGGTGCAATAAATGTACAGAAAAAAAATGTGTTTCACTCTTTGGATTAAACGACCGAGATAAATTCACTTCTTTTTATGTCATTCTGGTTTACTGGGGTGTGCCTTTATTGTTCACCCCTTTTGTTGATCCTAGTACATGTGTAGCAAAATACTGTAGAAAAGCTTTTCCATATTTTTTTATATTCTCATAGTCATTCAGTGAGCATGCACACACATCGGCTCATATCTAAAGGAGTAGAGGTAGTTATCCCTAGATGCTCTATTCCTTTTGAACTTCAGTTCTTAAGAAGAAAGGAGATACTCTTACAGTGAGAGACATGGACATTGAAGGTCATTTCATATGTTAAGTCGACACTATCTTTAACAAATCCCATAGATATGCAACACACTTGCTAACTGCAATTCTAACTATATATATATATATATATATATATATATATATATATATATATATATATATATATATATGGATATTTATAATAAGGTTTTATTTGAGCCTTTTTGCTTGTGAAATTGTACACAAGTACATCTGCAACTGAGTTGTTAATGTATGGTTGTGCAGTGGGCTTCATTTAGTTATTATTTTATAAGACATAGTGAGTGAATATTTTATTTTCGAAGCAGACTTTTCAAAAGGAGGCTTAAATATTTAATTGAATCCAGGTAGCAATATTGCTAAGAAAAGGCATGCACTTGCTACTTCAAACGAGAACTACTTGCCAAATCCAACGTGTTTTCTACAAGGACCCCACTTACTGTCATGGATGAAAATGTTTCAAACAGCAATTTTAAAAGATGTTTTTTTTATGAAATATAAATTTAACATATCATGAAATGAGCAGGAGAAGTCCTGCAAGTATTCAATGTGCTTTGGGAAAATCCTGTTCAATGAACAATGCAAACATTGCTTGAAATAATGTCCTTAGGGACATTACTGTAGATGTTATGGGCGATGGTGGCAAAGGTGGTAAGATCCTAATCATATTTTGTTCATTCATAAAATGCCGATTAGAAAAAAAGTAGCCAATTTAGTCAGCAAATTGCACAAGTCTTTACTTTGATTTCACGTGGGTATTGAAAAGGCTTTAATACTAAGGACTGATTAAGACTTTACTTATTTATCTATTTATCACTGAGGGTACCACTCTGATTTCATTATGAAACATAATGACAAAAAAAACAAAACTTTTGCCTTATGTCTTAAGAGAAAATGAAGATACAAAACTGCTGTTGACAGGATGCAGATTTGTGTAGACCAGACAGTATTATCCATTAAAATTTACTGTTGCATTACTACTACTAACTACAATCAACTTGTAACATTATTTTTTTTTAACCATGTGGTGTTCCAAATACACCTTTATTGCAATATTCCAACTGTTTACAAATAACATTTTGCTCAGATCTTTTTTTTTTTCTTTGACAAATTTAAGCTATGTGTACAATGCCAGCTTTATGTCCTCTGCAACATGTTTGCATTGTAAGCGAATTGTTGAACTGCAGTCTCATGGAGCAGTCTGGTGACAAAATGCTGTTGTACACTATTTTGCAGAGCTGCAGTGTCACAGCTGCCGAGCCTGACAGTCTCCAGGAGCACTGAAATGTATCATAACAGGAAAAAGTCTTGCATTATTTATAGTTTCATTCTAGGTTGCCAGGCTTTTCTTGTAATCTTTTCAAGTGGTATTGATTAATGGTTCTTTCAGAGTTTTTCTCTTTGAATTTTGTTAGCTTTTCCACTCGTTAGTGACTCAAAATATTAGCAGTTTGTCGTATGAAACGTCAATGATGGAACGTCAGCCTTTAAAAACCCTTTACATTATTTGATGCTATTTCAGAGTTATGTTTCTGTTGATTTTCTGAGTAAGAAAATTTTATAAATTTGCATGCAGACATATTCAAAGGGCTATGTGTGAGGCTGTGTACATAGGCTACTAATGATTATATCCTGAGGCAAAGATGCAGTAGTAGTTTGTCTGTTTGTTTCAATAAATGTTGACTAAAAGCATTGATTATATATTTTTTGAAAGCTGTGCAGTGGAATCTACTGAAAACTCAGACATATTTCAGATTTACCACTTAGTTTGGACACCTAATAGGATGTCTTCTCATAAAATATTGTTTAGTGAATCCTTAGTGGAAACATTTCAGGCACTATTTAAATCCAAATTGCACCTGGGATTGAGATTAATCTTGGCTGCACAATTTTACAGTCGTTATTATTATTATTATTATTATTATTATTATTATTATGTTGTTGTTGTTGTTGTTGTTGTGCATCACACTTCTAGTGCTTAATTATCATGACTCATGCCTGTGAGTTATTGGCTGCTTCCTTTGTTTTGTGGTGACTTTGTAGCGGAAAATACTTGGAATGAGTTAATCAAGGGCCAATCAAGAAATTGTCTTTTCCACTTGAAGCTGCAAGTCTGCTCTCTTCCCACTCACACACTAATATATTCACACTGATCAGCCTCTCTACAAGTACCCTCCTTGTTGCTCTCCTTCATACCACCAAAACTGCGTAATTTATTTTTCACATGAACTTCAAAAGAGCTAGAAAGACATCTTGTGGTTTTCACACTCAAAGACTTCAGCTGTGGAAAATTAAAATCCGTTCAAGTACAAGGCTCGTTCTTTGAGGGCCAAATGTTTCTTCTCCTGCAGTTTATGTACTTATTTAGTCATTCATTTGTTCATTCATTGACTCAATCAAGGAGTAACCATACATGGATTTAAAAGGAGATATCACTATCATTATATTTTTTTTGTCTTTGGCCCTGGTGGCTCTGATACATAGCAGCCTCGCCTCCATCAGTGAGCCCCAGGGCAGCTATCCAGTAGCTTGCCGCCATCAGCGTGTGAATGTGTGTAGGCGTGGGTGTGAATGTGTGATTGACTGAATGTAGTATGAAGCACTTTGGGTCCTCTGGACCTGATACAAGTACAGGCCATTTACCATGTACCACCTGGACTATTTCAGACAATTTTAATAGCAAATACAACTTTAAGGGCTGAACTTCTTCTGTTCATTATTATTTCATATTACATCCATTTTTGCTTACGAATTACACATATGTGATAGATCTATTGAAAGGGGGTTTAGCTTTGTAAAACAGCAGAACATAGCAGTGTTGCTCATGCATTTATCATATGTTATTTGCAAACAGATGCATCTTTGATTGGATGGGTTTAACAAAGCTCCCTTCTTTACATTTGAAAAGCACACTATGAAATAAAATTAAGCTTTGGCAGCAGTCGAAAGTGCTATTATACTCTAAATGCAATAGCTGAAAAATTAATGTGACAGTTAAAAACATTTTAGCTGGTACCTGGCTTCCTGATAGCCTTTCACGTTTGGAGATTTATGCTTTGGTGTCATTTCTTGGCTCAGAGTATAAAGTGAAGCTCTATAGGGCAACAGCAAATACTGCCAAAATAGACTTATTTGCATAGTATTTCTTTGCTAATTTACACAACGCACAAATCTTGATTATCTTGGATTTGCACAAAGGACTGTGTGAGCCTTGAAAGCACAAAGGATGCGTCCTTCAAGCCTTAAAGTTCTGCTACTACTATTCTTCAGAACAGTCCTTCAGAAAGAATTGATTAAATAGCATCCTTGACATGTTTGGAAATGTTAGCATTTCCTCCCCCACAGGTGTTTGCTGTGTTGCACAACAAATACAGTCTAGGTTTGCTTTGCAGCAATGGATACCAAGTGAATTAGCTAAAGTAAATATCATTCTGGTCAAGGTTAATATGAGGGTCATTTTCTTTTTCTTTTTGTTGTTGATCTTTTATGTTTTGCAAACTTACAACTGAATTAAAAGTTAGATCGAAGGCAAATTAGTAGTGTATGCATCTCCAGTTTGTTGATTAATAACCTTTCAAATGTTATAGCTTAGTAGAAATTCATGCAAATCTACTAGAAGGTTCTATGCATTCAAGTATATCTATATTTATTAACAGTGCATAACATCTTGAAACCTATGTGATAAAACATTGTCTAATGCAGGACCATTCACACAGATGTGCACTTAGCAATTTAGCTTACAACAGCATCGGTGACTGATGGTGTTCCTCCCACACACTTTCATTATTTTCATGCTTTTTATCTATTAGGGTTTGACATGAGACCCTTTTTGCAAACTGATGACATGACTTTATTGCCATTGGTTTCAATACTGAATCGTTTAAACACCTGCAGTTATTATATGTGTGATATAAGTTAGCATATGGATTAGGGACACCCTGTTCTTTTATCCTCTTAGGGTGCACTTAGTCACAGATAGGAACCTCCCAGACATGAATGTGTGGATATAAGTCATGGACTTATTCATTCCCCGTGATACTGTTACTGTAGCCTCTTTTTTTTAAGGTGGATTAAAAAAACTGTCTTTTTTTTCATTGCAGTTTATGAAATAAACTCTTGGTAGAAAATAGGAATAAATAAAATACAAAAAAGCCACCACATACATTTGTTGCTCTTTGAACATCTCTATCGGCCATAACTTAATCTGCACATGCAAACACATTCATGTACACAAACCTTCTGCAGATTAATAGGTCAGTGAGAATTATACCAAGGTCATGCAGTGCACGTACGCAGGGTGACAAGAGGTGGGGAGGATTTGCATTGTTGCATCATCCTTTGATCTGTGCCTATCACGTCAAATTATGGTTGCCCTTCTGCCTGCCAGACAGCAGCAATATGACAGAGAAGGAGTCAAGTCCCAGAATTGCTTCAGCATCACAACAATATAAAGCACACAATCAATGAGGAGACGTTCACAGTTCTGGTCGGAGGATAACAATGCCATATTATTTTTGGGGACAGAGAGGGAGAGAAAACTGCCCTGCAATCTCTACTGAATAGACTCACTAACAATATTCATAATAACAGCTACTAGCAGGGTTATCCTGATATCTGCATAATTCCCTAAATACACGAGAAGAACAGCTTTGGTTCACATCCTGTGCATGTTGCTTCTTTCATGAACCTCCAGGGTTTTACTGACATCCTTCCAGTTTTTCATTCCATTTACAAAGGGACTCGGTTCATCTGTTTCTGCAAACAAGCTGTACAATACAGTGCGTTGTTATCCACTGAGGATGTCAGCTATTCATGTCATCTTAACAATGAGAAAATTCCTTAGAGAAAGGATTTTAGCTTAAAGTGTTAAATATGATAACATACAGCTTTATCCTGGCACATTCTTACCCTTTGCCTGTTTCTCTTGTGTAGCAACCATAAATATTCGGAATAGATACATTTTTAGAGTAGTATAACTATCTTTGTGCTCAGTATGAAATGTATTTATTTCATACTGAGATGAAAAAAAAATTGCAATAGATTCTCTGCCAAAAGTTTTAGTTGAAATTGACACATTTCCATGTTTATTTAAATATTCCATAAAGTATCAGTTATGCAACACTGAAAAACTGTGGTCTTTCGTATAACTTTGGAAATGAATTGCCTACAGCAATGAGATGTAGTGTGGTGATCCTATTTTTTAATCTGTTTAATTATTTAAAAAAATTTTCTTAACCGTTGGTGTTTAATCATTAATGAGGGCGACACAGAACAACATATTTTTCATCATCATCATCACACAGTATAAATCCAGCTAGCTCACAGTAGCTGATGTCAAACTACTACTGTTGCTGGAAATTACACTGCATCTAAAACCAGAGATTTTAACCCTCAAAGCAAGTTATTTTTGTAATATTATTTTCTTTTAGCTCCCCCATCACCTTTTTCTCTTTTTGCTCTTTGATGATTTTTACTCCTTATTATTTGAATATTAACTATCATTGCTTCAGCCTCCAGAATACGGTCAACAAAAGGAGAGATACTTTCTTCATCATTCAATTTCTCAACATGTGGGAATAACTTTATTAAACTTCTACAGCAGTGGGAAACAGTAGAATTACAGAAGGTATTTGACTCATCTATGTGCTGTGGTGGAAAAATTATCATAAGTTTACATCTGCTGATTATGTTGCAATTAAGTATAACTAAATGCTCGTGAACTCTCACCAAAAGAACCTGTTTGGGTTACACACACAAGATTGGAAGTTATCTTCCTGCAGCTGCATGGGAACCAGACTGTCTCTCCCATATTTTGGATCCCTTATCTTTGGTATAAAACCTGTGTTGACTCTGCCTGGTAGAGCTTTTCATTCAGAACTGCTTTATTATAGATTGTCTTAGAATCTCTCTGTATTGTGCACCATATATGAATAAATCAATAAACCTGATTGAGTGATTTCATCTAACAGTGCTTGTAAATTATTGTTTTCCACAACAATGCGCAGCTGGAAATCTGTGTCCAAGCTGTAGACATCAGTGTTGGAGCAGGTGTTTCTTTTTTGGTCAGCCCCATCTCGGTCCATATTGATAATAGATTTGCTTCACTTTAGATAGCAACATTGATATTTCAGTATTTTCCAGTTTGTGATAGGCTTATGTTATGGTGGTTCTTGAAAAGCTGAACTTTTTTTTTTTATTTCAGGGGAGGCTGACATTTTGCGTCTTTGTATTTGAATGAATAAAGCTTTCTGAGATCAAAGAAAGCTGAACCTCCACCCTGCTGAAATGTAAGAGAATAATGTAATCTGTGCTACCCAAAGAATTTAATAAACAATCTCCCCAATTTTTGATAAGAAGAAGGGGTTAAATCCAGCCAAATTTATGCCAGACACTTCTTGATGCCTGTAGCTATGTGTTATTATTCTGAATGTATAATTTTAAGTAAATCAGAGCAAATCAATGACTTATTTTTATTCTCATCAATCAGAGAAGTTGATGCTGATTGTGTAATCATTCCAGCATGAAAATAAACCCGTAAAAGCTAATAATTAACAATATTTTAGCCAGTGTATGTAAATATCCATCGTACAGTCACTATAAAATATGAACATCAGTATAATGTACTTTGTGTTTATAGTTGTTAGACTAAGTGTCCTCATTTTTTGCAAGCACTGTACTAAACATAATTAAATTACAGATGTAAAGAGAAGCATTACTGTGTTACAGGAATGACGATGCCTTCGGTGAAGCTCACCCTTTCCGCTGAGCTATGTTGTGTCATATCAGCAGAAATGTGCCGACTTTATTGGTGCTCTGCAATAATGTCAGTCTTTTATATGGTACTTTCAGGTTAGCATCCAAAACTTGTGCTGCAGCTTTATGATTAATAATCCATTCTTACTTGCTCAGTATTTTATATCTCACATAAAAAGAAAGGGAGAGTCAGATTCCTGCTTCTACCTTCTGGCATTCGCTGTCCCCTTCAACCGCTGCATCTGTCGTCGGACTCACCTCCTCGTCATCATGTCAAATCGACTCCCAGGGTATGTTAATGTCTCTGCATATTTGTAGGAAAAACTCTCTGTCCTACTTTCTCAAAACCCCAAAGATGATAAATATGGTTTGACCAAAAGTGTTAAAACTGTGGGATTATTATTTAAGGCCCTTAACACTGATGTTGTTTTCCCCCTAGGTATCCTTTATAGGGGACAAAGAGGGGAAGACAAAAGGTCATAGAAGTTTCCGGACCCTCTGTCCGATGTTTGTCTTAGTGCAGCTGCAGGAACAGGATTCTCAACATTGTCTGAGACTCCTCACAATTCAGAGAGCTTTGTGAACTCTCAACGATACCTCAATCCATCTTGATGATATTCCATACTATTTGGGGTTTAAGTCAGGTTAGTCTGCCGGCCAAACTAGAACACTGATAGTGGGGTTGTTAAACAAAGTGTTCGTGCTTTCAATAGAACGGGCAGGTGCCAAGTTCTGCTGAAGAAATCAACATCCCTGCAAAGCCTGCCTGAGGCAAGCATTAAGTGCTCTAAAATTTGTTATAGATGGCTGAGCAGCTCGGTCTGAGCTGACTTTGAATTTTTTTAAAAACGCAGTGAACCAACAGATGATAAGGCTCCAAAAATCTTGCTGACTCTTAGAATTTGACACTAGAATTTGAGCAACTTGGTCTTTCCACTCTTCATGAAGTCGCCAGAGGATGAAATGCAAGATGTCTGCTCATCTGAAGATAAGACTTTTGATCCTTGAGCAACAGTCCAGTTTGTTTTCTCCTTAGCCCTAATATGATTGTTCTGACGTCTCTCTTTCAGGATTGTGACAATACAATATGTCAGTTGTATATATTTGTGTGGTGGATTGTTTACCTTTTGTTTGTGCATCATGTATTTTCTATATTAGTAAAAAGTAAAAAGTTAATAGCAGGAAAAGGACAAAGTTTAGTTGTTGGAAGCGTTACCTCATGGACTAGTTTTTCAGCATTACTTTGACAGGACGTTTCAAATTTTAACAATATTCCAAAGACGAAAGAAATAAATCCTAGAAACCTGTTTAATGGGGGTGGGGGGTAAATAAGATGTCCTAGTCAAAAATTACACTGAGGTTCTGAACTTTATCAAAGGAAGCCACTGCAACATTATCCAGATAAAGCAATTGACTTTTTCAGAAGTTCTGGTCCAAAGACGATAACTTCTGCCCTGTCAGAATTTAAAAGCAGAACATCTTTATCCAAACTTTTTATGTCTTCAAGACATGCCTGTAATAATATCAGAAATGTAACCAATGCGGTTTGCATGTCCATGCGTGGGTTCTCTCCGAGTACTCGCCTCCCACGGTCCGAAAACGTGACTGTCAGGTTAAATGGTCTCTCTAAATTCTCCGTAGGTGTGTGTGAATGGTTGTGCATGGTTGTTTGTCCTGTTTGTCTCTGTGTTGCCCTGCTACAGACTGGCGACCTGTCCAGGGTGCACCCCACCTCTCGCCCGAAATGTCTTGCTGGAGAGAGGCACCAGCATCCCTCCCAACCCCACTAGGGACAAGGGTGTTAGAAAATGGATGGGTGGATGTATCCAATGCTGTTTGAAGATTTTAAGTTTATATATAGTAAAAAGAATTGGCCATGTGGTACTCCACAAATAACCCTAGAGAATGAAGAGGATTTTTCATTCACATGAAGAAACTTGAATCTGTTGGACAGGTTAGACTTAAACCAGCGTTGTGCTGTTTTCTTGATACTTATATGTTCAAACCTATATTGCATAAGAGTTTCATTTTTTATTGCGTTAATGAAATACATGTACTCGCTTTCTAATTAAATCAAATGTGTTTGCTTTATTTGCATGTGTTTTTTTGTTTGTTTTATGATTTTTCAGAGTAATAGCCGAGAAACCTAAGTACTGTATACTATTTAGCATACAATGAAATAGCAATAAATTGGAAGAAAAAAAAGAAAGAAATCAGAATTTACCTATTTATCGATATTTGAGTTTGGGGAGTGATCCTTCTAAAATTGTCTTAGAGGTTAAGCTTCGCTTCACAAGCATTAAAGACCTAAAAAACCATAAATACCACTTCCATTACTGCACTCGAGAGAAATCACTTGCCATTTCGATGTGCAGCCACAGAAGCCCCTTACCCTTCCACTGCAATCTCCCTCGTCCCAACAGAAGTCCCCTGAGACCGGGAGAAAACAGCTGTGTGAGAGACTTCTGATCTAAGCCTTGCTTGACCCAGCCGGAGCTTATTTGCATAGATGAACTAAAACATGTCAAAGGCAGAGGCCACATCATGCAAGTTACATAAACTTGTGCACTGTGCTCAGAGGCAGCCCTGAAACGCCAACACGACAGCAGGAATGTGCAGATTAATTAATGTGCTTCCATGGTGTCAAGTAAACTCAAGCTGCAATATGCAAATTAAAATGCTAGAACGTACATGAAAAGCATGGAGAGTGGCACCTCTGTTGCAACAATCGAATACATCTTTAAAGATAGTAGAGATGTTTACATAAGCAGGTTCATTTTCTCTAATCTAGTCAAATTTAGTTCCTTTTTGTCTTCAGTACTTGTTTGTGCCGTGGAGCAACGCAACACTGCTATCTTCTGTCCTCAAAAGTAACTGCAAGACTGCAGCAAATTGCACAGATGTGAACAAGTGGTCCTTGATGTCTCTCTTTCTTTTTTTATCTGATGCAACTTGCTGATTCATCTGGCTACAGAAACAAAGTTTCTTTGATCAACAGAACAGACCAGACAATGCCCATGTTCTTTTTTCCCTGTATTCTGCTCTTATGACTAAACCCTTTTCAAAGGCAGATATTTCTTGGGGGGAGGTGTGGGAGATGTCGTCTAAATTATTTCGAAAAATCTAATTTTTTTTATTTTATGTTATTTTCTTTCCATTTCCACTTGTACACCTCCCCTATTGATTTACATAGCAATTCCTTCTGCTACAATCATTCCTACACTGCACCAATGATTTTAATTAATCCTAATTTCTATCTCAACGTCTTATATTTTAGAATTCGTATATTCTGATATTTTAATTCTTTTCTCTTCCACCACAAATCTACTATCCCGCTTTTTTTTCTTCAGCCTCCATCTGTCTTTTAATTCCTGCCTTGACATTTCTCCCTCTCCCTCCAGCTTTCTGTGCTTGCCTGACGTCATGCTCACTGCAGTACAAAACCCAGGACTTCCTTCACTCCACACATGATTCTAAAG
The DNA here is from genome assembly GCF_003331165.1 of Xiphophorus hellerii. Classification (NCBI taxonomy): domain Eukaryota; kingdom Metazoa; phylum Chordata; class Actinopteri; order Cyprinodontiformes; family Poeciliidae; genus Xiphophorus; species Xiphophorus hellerii. The sequence goes on along the minus strand of NC_045687.1, from coordinate 15,401,493 downwards.
ATAATAATAATGCCAGCTAGGCAAGTGAACACCTCCAAAAAAAGAAAGAAAAAAGAAAAGAAAGTAGAGCAGGAGGAAAGATGTGGCAAAATATGATTGAGCCACACCCACACTGTTGTGACATGTCAGGTGAATGAACTGCCTGGACCACTGGGCAGCAAACTGCAGGCAAGGTCGATAGCTTCAGCATCTTTAATGATGTGACTCACTCTGGCATGGTGCGGCAGACCTAGCATGGAGGCTTAGCAGGCAGCTTAAACAGGGAGGACTGTCATACTGTGGTGTCAGCATTCAGACGCAGAAGGCAAGGCAGTCTGAGAAACAGAGAGTCTGGTGCCGTGGTAAATAGACATTTATTTTTAGAGGACCAAGAACTTTTGAATGAATAGATGTCTGTGGCAAAGCAACACGAAAGAGGAGAAAGGCAGCAGGAGCTGAGGGGTAAAATGTCTTACAAATGCAATGATGAATGGAAGAGATAGATGCAGGTGTTTGTCACTTTAAATAATCATTGAGATCTTCTGCCGAAGAGTATGCAACATGTGTTTTCATCTACAATTAATAAAGAGCTTAAAATGAAGCAGCAGAATGTTGCTATAAATTAGAGTTATTTAATTGTTGGCACAGTCATCGTTGACTTTTCAATAAAACTGGGCCTTGCTGCCTGTTGTGCTTAGATCCTCCACATAAGGGCAATAAACAAGTACAAGATTTGATACTACAAGTTTTTGAGGAAAGAAACAGGTAAGGAAGTAGCACTGCAAGAAACATAATAAATGATACAATTATGGGAAGACAGGAAAAGTTGTGACAAACAGCTGATGTATATATTTCTTTATTTATGCATAGCAGTAGCCACTTTTAATTTCTTTTGCATGGTTATGGCTGTTTTTGTCATTAATTGCTCCTTTATAATAGTATAATAAAACTAGTCAAATTCCATAGGTAATTTTTGGCTTTGGAGTGTTTGTTAACGGCCCCCATCAGACCAACACCTTATGTTCCTCTGAATACATCGCCGCTTTAAGCTTCAGCAGCTAAGCACAACCTTCTGTCATGCATCCTCAGAGGCTCCTCCGAGAGTCATAGCAAATTACTTTACTCTAATAAACCTTCCACTAACTCAGGTTAAATTAAATAGAAGAAGAGCTGGGTGGTTGGTTTATGAACCCAGTCCTGGACATATCAATGAATCACCTGCTGAATGCTGAAGAGGTCTACCTTTGCCACCAAACTGGCTTCGGTTTGGCAAAGGTTGTGATGTTATTCAGATTGAAATCTAGATTAGTCCCAATCAGCTTTCCAGTTGTTAGGTCTATGCATCCTCATATCAAAAACCTACCTTGTGGGTAATGGAAAATTAAAGAGAAGCAATAAAAAAAAAGAAACTTAGCAGAGCCTCTAAAATAAACAACTGTTTGAGATTAGTATTTCTATATACATATTCAGCAGCAGACTTGAGGGAATGAAAGACTTGGAATAGCAATTAGTTTCTCCCTTGGCTGGAGTGCAATGTTAGCCTGAGGGTAATGGGAAGAATTCCTCTAAGACCTAAAGGTCATGCTGGCTGAAATTGTTCTTTGCTTTCTCAGTGACCTGTTTGTCCAAAAAATTTCTATAACATCCCTCTGACAGTAATTGATCAGGCTGATCTTTTGGGTTGAAATTGGTGCTCCCATCACGCAACAGATGCTCAAGTAATGTGAAATTTGGCACATTTAAATTTTGGCACAAGCCAACAATTCAAGTTCATGTCATTGTTTTTCAAGTCATTTAACTATTTTTGTGGCTCAACTCAGTTCCCTATTGTCTAGCTGTCCTCTGCTATCAGGGAGTAGTACCATGTCAATAAATTGTTTGAAATAACACATTTAAAACAGAAGCACATTTGAACAGATAGCATCTTTCATTCCTCTCGAGTAATTTCCATTTCTGACGCCACTTTTGGTAGGTTCTGACCACTGCAGGCTGTGACCGTTCTGCTTTAATTATAGAGATGCTATGACTCACCTCTCATAGTTTAACCTATGTCAAAATGGTTTATATCAGTCATTAAACCACCCACATACTGACAGCTGTCCAATTAATAACATTAAATGTGTTTTAGGTCTGCTTTTAGTGGTCAAAATATTATTGCTAAGCTTTTTAAAAAGTAGCCTGAATCTGGGGCAGGTGACTGTGGACTTATAATTGTACAAATTGGCAAACGTTTTATTGTACTTTTAATGAAGGGTAGTGCAGAGGAAACATGCTTAAAATGTTTAAATATGTATTTTTGTTCATCATACATAACAATGCTAAAACAACCCATTTTCAATAAATTACAAATGAAAACAAAATGAATTCAAAACAAGTAATGTCACAAGCAAGTTATAAAATAAGTGGCTGTCTAAAGACACTTTTCAAAATTCTTCTATCCTAAAAATTATATATATATTTTTTATTTTGTATTGGGTTTCAACTAATCTATAGCAGTAGGTTTTGTCATACCAATGTAACCGAATGTATTTCTTCCTATAAATAGTGAAGTAGGTTCACTGTAGAGAAAATATAGAGTCTGTTTTGTTTGACTATTTAATTCTACACCTTTAACAAGATTTTGTGAACAAGGGAAGCAATAATCACAGACATATATTTATAGGGGTTAAAAAATGACACCACAGAAGGATAAAACGGAACAGACACAATGGCAGACTAAAAGTGTATAGTTTTGTTTGTTTGTTTGTCTGTGTTTTATTTTATTGATATTGTTTTTATTTCTAAAGCAAGAAAAAAAATTGTCCTACAAAAGAACAGTTAAAATAAGAAACAGGAAACGAATAGAAAAAATATATAACGGTATTAAAATTGTAGACATAAATCAGACTATTCAATGGAAAATCTAATCTATCTGCGCAGATTATTCAAATGTAAAACACAACGCACCTTCTGTGGGATGACAGACTTTTTATACGATGTCGTTTCAAGTTCTGCTCTAAATCGTGACTCCCTGCTTTTCTGGCTCCGGTATGAATGAGGGGCGTGTCCATGCGTAAATGAATGGAACACATCAGCGCCATCGTCACACAGTCGTGGTCGCGGAAGGATATTTTACACAAAAGGTGCTGCTCCGGGATGTAGAACAGGGAAAACCCTTACGGTGTAGGAATACACAGGAGCTACATCTCGTCTTTAGCAGGTGCACAACGTAGATTATGTCAGTAATGAGAAGCGAGTGATAAGCATATGCTATGTTTTTTTTTCATATTCAACAACAGAACGTATTTTAAGCATAACCCGGATCCCTATCTTTTCTCCCGGGCAATGCCACGGTAAGTAAAGTGAATCGGCTGTGTTACGTTGTATGCAACTAGCAAAAAGCTAAATGTAGCACGTATGGCTAGCATCCGGAGACTCCGAGAGTACTAAGAACGCCATTCTCTGAATTGTTTTGAACTCTATAGATGGGAAAGTGAGCTTTTTTACTGTTTCATTTGGTCTTTTACATCCGCGGACAAATGTCAACGCGGATAAAATGTGTTGCATAGGAAAATGTAGTACAGCGTTATCGGCTGCACCTGACGTCAGCTGTGGCTTGACGTAACGGTAATTTTATCAGCTGACAAACTGCATTAAAACCACAATAATAAACAACAGCAGTAAGTGCTTGCACTGTCAGTGTTTCATTTGTATCTTGCATATAACTTGGGTCTCTTATCGCTTAGATGTCATTATTCTAGTGTGATACTTTTTTAGGAGCTAAAAAGACGCAATCTTCAGAGATATTCACGTACAGAAATGTGAAGTCACTCATTTCTGCAAATGAGTGACTTCACAATGCGCTTTTGATTTGATCACGATCTTGAGGAAATGGCAAACAACAATATTTTGTGACACGTGTCTTAATGAGGAAAAATGAGTCACCAGTGTTTGGGTTACTATGAGGAACAACTGGAGGCGGTGTTCGGAATCGCAGTGGTGGTTTTTGCTCGGCACGGTTTCAGGGGAACACAAAACTCTTTGATCAACGTGAGTTTACAGTGTTGCAGTTAAAAGCTGCTGGTCTCGGCGTGCTAATTTTGTCGTGTCTGCAAACCAGGATGTTGGCCATTGCTGCTGGTATGGCAAAGTGTTTGTCTACTTTCTGCAAACATAGCAGAGCAAAGCCACACCTATTGAAGCTGAGATGTTCTTGTGTTTACAGTAGTAAGTGATTCAGCTTCATGGCAAGTCATAGTTTTACTTCTTTGAAAGAAGATGGCGTTTGAGCTAGTCAATAGTCATTTTTCAACCCAGTCAGTGTTCCTTAGCTGCCAACAGTGCTGATTGTAATCAGAAATAAATAATACATCTTGCATATTTCTAACTTGAGCAACATCTGGAAAAGAATTTTACATTTATTTAGGATTTTTGCACACTTCGATTGGATAATAATTTACCAAAATGTTACTAAGAATCATAGGGTATCATCTAATATCTTATATTACTACCCATATTTGTTGAAGAACCCTCTGATCTTCCAGGCCAAACCTACCTTATAGAACAGAGCACAAAATTACTGAAGAACTTTTTTGTTTTGTTTGTTTGTTTGTGGAACTTAAAGTTTGCTGCCGTCATCTTGGTAACTAAACTCTCTTATCAGGATATGAATTACGTTTGTTCCAGATAAGCATGTGGCATGATGAGATTTTCAAAGTATGATAAACTTGATTAAAAATACCACAAATACAGCAATGGCACACAAACTGACATTTAGGAAATTATTGACTATTCGATTTTGGTTCAAAGAAGGAAAGTAAACACCTGAATATAGTGGCTCTCATTGTCATTGTGCAGAATATTCTTTGTTTTTGCCATTCTGGTATTCACTGAATACCAGAATGGCATTCAGGTATGCCAGAGTGGAATCTGGAGCATATCTAATGCCACTATTAACCTACGGCGGTTAGTAGTTTGGGTTATCTCCTCAGGTAGCCAAATTGCAGTCAGCTTCTTAACAGACATACCACTTAGTGAGGTGTAGTAACTTGCCTTCTCCAGTGATGTCCTCATTGCAGTATTTACCAATATTATTGCCACCACAACATTTTCTTATGTTGTGCAGCACTAGCATGATACTATCTCTTGTGGAAATATCAAAAGGACAAGAAATATGTTAATATACTTCTGGTTAGCCCATATAGACTCCAAAATTAGTGATTAATGCAGTAAAACAACTATGAATTGTTTACAGTTAAGTCGTTCTTTGTTACGAGAAGTTGTTTTTTAGGTTGTGTGTAAATGGCTTTCTTTGTGCAACAGTTTGCAGGAAGTATTTTACAAAGTTCACTGGCATGTGATTAAACTGGTAATGTTGTAAGGAAGTGTCTACACTTCCCTTATCCCCTAGAGTTACACACAGAGCTTCTCTGAAAGTACTTGGCCATCCTCCCAACCTTAAATTGATTTATCATCTCTTAAGTCTTAAATCCCCCTTCAAATGCTACGGGCCGGCTGCTAGAATGACTCATTCTTCCACGGGGTTTGCATAGTGGTGAATTTCTTTTCCAGGTTAGTTTTGAATGTTGCTTCTATAGTTTTTACTTGGATTCAAAATTACGTTCCTTCACAAAGCTGTACAATCGAAATAGGAAAGGAAATAATAAAAAAAAAGATTTATTTTCCCATAACGGTAAAATGCTTGGGATATATGGACAGAATTTCAAGTTTGTTGATGTCAAAGACTCATGGTAAGCAACCTTTGGTACAGAAAACTATTTGGTAGTGTTATATTTGATATGCACATTTTCTGTTTTTACTGTTTTTTTTTATTCTTGTTAAATTTCTAATGTACAATAATGGACTGTTTTATATTGTTCTAAATCATTCAGGTTTAACAATAGGAGCATTGGTGCAAAACCAAAGCCACTCTGAATTGTCTTTGACTCATACTAAAATAGAAACTATTCAAGTAGTGGACAAATAAAAATTGTAAAGCATGTCTAACTTTACCAAACAAGTCACACGCTTATAGAAATTAATTTTATTGTATCTGAGTTGATGTATTAGATAAGTCTTTGGTAAGTGCAATTGCAAAAGGAAAACTGCCAGGATATCCTTTTTTATCTTTTATGTTTTTTCCCCTCTTTTCATTTGTTCTAACGCAGAGTTCCTTAAATTTATAAGAAATAGGGATGCGAGTTTGCAATTGAGTTGATTAATCTGATTGATTGACTACAATTGATAATCTTGCATTTTCTTAAAAAAGCACAACTTTTCTCTTGCATCGACAGAGATGTATGAAGGGCTGTTTTTTGTATGATATGCAAAATTTAAAAAAGAAGCATGTTATATTTTAATATTTCTTGTGTGTCAACTGTATTAAGTACTGACTGAATAAACAATTTTCTCACACATTATTAAATGTAGAGATGTGTAGAAAATATAACAAAACATGAACCTAATACTCTAGGTTGCTGAATAGAACAGAAATAGACAAAATGTCAGGAGATTTGAATTGGCTGCACATGCTCTGACTGTAAGGATTTGTCTAAACTAACAATTAGTTTTTGTACTTTTGATTTTACTACAGCGTACTGTAGTGATAAGAACTATTGATTCTTGGCAACATGTTTTATCTTGTGTGGAAATGCTCTTGCACTCGTTTATTGTCTAATTTTTGATAGCTTTTTTTAGTGCTGTTAAAACTACACAATAAATTAATTTGCAATCTGTTTTCTTCCGCAGTTGTTCCACAGACTGACCGTCACCTGATGTCTCTTTTCTGGATGGTCCTTTGTCTCTCTCTGTGACCTCAGTTAATCAACAAAATGTCTGGTAATTAGAGCCAGCATTTTTTAAAATAAATAATTTATTGTATGCATTGGTCTATGCTAGCCTTTTTACTTCATTATGTTAAAGATTGTTTCTCACATTGACTTATTTTTTTCTCCTCACTGTGTTAGGTACTTACACACCAGCACCTGGTGGATCTTTTTCGGCTCTAACTCCAAGCATGTGGCCTCAAGATATTTTGGCCAAATATCATCAAGTGAGGATCTGATTTAATTTTAGCTGCTGAAATTAGTTGATGAAATTATTTTGTAAGTCAACAAGATAGCATTACAAGAGAAGACATCTCCAAAATATGTTTTAATGTTAGATCAGTTACTTATTTTAGTAACTGAAGCCAAAATGATAGTCCAGTATAAGTAGTTTCTTATTGTAAGACGAGAGATGATGACTAAAGTGAAAAACTTAAAGTATACCATAATTTTCACTTAAACAAATATGTTTGTGGACAGTGTTATGATAGTATTGTGGTTTAATTTGCACATTTTGAGTTCTTTTAAACAAAGCATAATGTTCCCATATTTTTAGCCTGAAATGGATATTTCAGAGGGAAATGCTGTGAGGATTAACAAATCGCTTCCCTGTGAATCTGTTCCGGTTCAGCAGTTCTCAGTCCGATTCAGTTTTGTTTTGAAGAAACAACTGGCAAAAATGCAAACAGTAATTCAAAGGATGTGTTACTATATGGTATTTTTCTTTAAATAAATGATGCATGGAGTTTATTACAGTAAAATCAACTGTTTATTTGTTGTAGAATGTAATCTTTGCCTGTTGTTCTGATGCATCCTATATGAGGCGTGCCTAATAAGAAATATGCTACTATGTTGTCTTTACAGAAAGATTCTGCAGAGCAGCCTGAACAACAGTATGATGAGTTTGGCTTCAGAATAGATATGGAAGGTATTTTATACAAAAAACACAACCACAAGTATTTTTCCTTTAATCCTCTTTTTATAAACATAACTGGTAAAATTCCCCACATATAAATGAAGAAGAATGACATCTTTGTATGTTAGTATAAAGACTACACATACCGAGTTCATGTGATCGCAGAGTCGCTTTTCACTATTTTTTCTCATCCTAATGGATGAAAGCATGTTTTGTGTTGCCTCTAGCACCACGTTTAACCGTCAGTGTTGCAGCTGTAGAGATGTCTTCGTACTTCCTTTTTGTCACAGTTACTGATTACTCAAAGTTAATGTAATTTCTCTAAATGTTTCCAAGCCGTGCTTTTTCTTTTACCGTCACCAGAACAATATTTGTGCTGCTTTTTCTTACTTTAATTACCGATTCTTATCAGTGCTGAAAAAGTCAGGCTTATGTACTTCTTCAATTAATTCTTTTTTTTTTTAATTATTATTATTTTACAGGGAAACTTATTTATCAGTGTCGTTACGGTTACCTTTCACAGCACTAGCATGTCTCATTACATGCTCAGTGCTTTCCTTATGTTTGGGTGCTTCTGTTGTCTACGTTTTTCATACTCAGTTAATAACTGCTACATGTTAATATCTGCTGTAATTTTCTTTTGAAATGCTTCTTTTGTTTTTTGATTCAATCATTCTTATTTACAAAAGTACTTCCTAGTGTTAACATTACTGGAAAGGCTAGCCTTGCTAAATTTTGACATTTTCCTCTTTTTGAAGACGATGGAGAGCCCAAGATAAGGTTGGGCACAGAGGGTTCACCCCAGCGTGAAGACCCCCAGCAGCGGCTTCGCTGGCAAGCCCACTTGGAGTTCACCCATAACCACAGAGTGGGGGACCTGACCTGGGATCTCATCGATCCTGTCCTTCCACAGTCAGAGCGTCTGCGTTCTTTGGTTTTTGGTGGTATACCTCACAGCATGAGGCCCCAGGTAGACATCCTCACCAGAGGATTTTGATTTGTTTGTTGATTTGACTAGACATGGGGCAGAAAGAGCTTTTCCTATTCTTAATGATGTCAATTTTAATGCCAAAGACTACACATACTGACACATATCTAATTTTCTCTTTTGTTTCTTAAATTATTTAGTTATGGATGCGTCTGTCTGGAGCCCTGCAAAAGAAGAGGACCTCAGAGATTTCCTACAAAGAAATTGTCAAGAATAGCTCTAATGATGACAGCAGCACATCTAAGCAGGTAAAATCTTCAACAGTATTTAAGTTCACTGTATGCATCACACCCTAAATTATGTATCATTTGATATATATCAAAGTGTTTAGAAATTACTCTTTCTGTTTGTAAATCCTTTTTTGCTGAAGAAAATGTTGGAATATAAATTCCAGGTAACATCAGTTATAAGTTGGATATTTTTTTAAATAATAAACTCTGCCTTCCAGATAGAAAAGGATCTGTTACGGACCATGCCAACCAATGCATGTTTCAGCACTCTAAACAGTGTGGGAGTCCCAAGACTGAGGCGGGTACTGAGAGGTCTGGCATGGCTCTACCCAGATATTGGGTACTGTCAGGGCACTGGCATGGTGAGAACATATAATAGCACGTCCTTAACTGCACATTTACACAATCTCGTTTTTTAACTTTTAGTTTTTGGCCTCTTTGTTTCTTCATTTCATAAATGTCTTCTTCATCTAGGTCATTTCCTGCCTGCTGCTCTTTCTGGAGGAGGAGGACGCACTGTGGATGATGTGTGCTTTGATCGAAGACCTCCTTCCTCCGTCCTACTTCTCTTCCACACTCCTGGGGGTCCAAACAGATCAGAGGGTTCTGCGGCAGCTCATCGTTCAGTACCTCCCTGCCCTGGACCGCCTCCTTCAAGAGCATGACATAGGTAAAAACTGAAGATGAATTATATATTTGGTTTATTATCTTTTGTATTGGATGTAGCATTTAATGAGTTTATGATGTGTTCTTTGAAACAATGTCTTTCTTTTACATACAGAGTTGTCGCTAATCACATTGCACTGGTTCCTGACGTCATTTGCCAGTGTGGTGGACATCCGTCTGCTTCTAAGGATCTGGGATCTGTTGTTTTATCAGGGCTCGGTGGTGCTCTTCCAGATCACGCTGGGCATGCTCAAAATTAAGGTAGGGACGCTACACCTGCCTCAGTCTCAACAGGATGAGACAGTCAAACACATTTTCTTTCCCCCTAAATTAGAAAAAACATTGTGTGCATAGTTGGAACTCTTTCCAAGTAACACGTAAAACGAATAAAAAAGTCTATCATTATTAATCATTATTCTTACTGAATTTTACTTTGACTCTAGGAGGAAGAGCTTGTATCATCAGAAAACTCTGCGTCCATTTTTAACACTCTGTCAGACCTGCCAAGTCAGTTAAAAGATGGGCCTGCAGTTCTTGGAGAGGCTATGCGGATAGCTGGGACATTATCCCAGGAAACGTTGGAGGCTCATCGTCACAAGCACCTGGCCTATATTCTTAATGAACAAGCACAGCTCAACAATGGAAACAATTCCACCCTCAATACCAATCTCAACAAGGTTTGTCGTATGCTGACATGCCTGAATGTCAGTCATGTTGACCCGTCTAATTAAGGTCCTTTTGTTTTTGTGAATATTTAGGTGGTGAGGAGACAGTCCCTGCGCAGGAAATCCACCCTGACCTCTCTGCTGTTTGGGGAGGATGAAGCTGATGCCCTGAAATCCAAAAACATCAAGCAGACAGAGTTAGTTGCTGCTCTAAGGGAGGCTATAACTCGTACTGCAGAGCACTTCCACTGTCTAGACCCACGGCATTCCAGCACTGTAGGTCCAAACATTGCTTTGCACTTATAGGCTTTCACTTTGTTATTGTAGTACCCTGTTTTAAGAACCCCATCACTCTTTGTCCTTTTCTCTCCAGGATCTGACTCCAGATTACTCCATGGAGAGCCACCAGAGGGACCATGAAAACTTTCTCGTGGTGTCTCGTAACAGACGGAGACGAGCAAAGGCTTTGCTGGATTTCGAACGTCATGACGATGATGAATTGGGCTTCAGAAAGAATGATATCATCACTGTGAGTTACACTAAGACGCATACTACTGTTTATGATGTATAAACTCATCCTTTTCACTTTCTCCACCTCATCTTTCTGTGTTAGATCGTTTCACAAAAAGATGAGCACTGTTGGGTTGGTGAGCTCAATGGTCTGAGAGGTGAGTGCTCTTTATTATTTCATCATTAAACATTACATTGCTAATTTGTTTTCACATACATTATTTATTTTCTCCCTCGTGTGATAGGTTGGTTTCCAGCCAAGTTTGTGGAAATTCTGGATGAAAGAAGTAAGGAGGTAAGTTATCAGATGTGGAAGCCTGTGCACAATATGTACACAGCTTTGGACATCTGTTCCTTTGAATATTCTATCAACTGGTGCACCTGCCTGTGTCCAGTACTCATTAGCAGGTGATGACTCTGTGACGGAGGCAGTGACTGACCTGGTCAGAGGAACCCTGTGTCCTGCCCTGAAGGCCATCTTTCAGCATGGATTAAAAAAGCCCTCTATACTTGGAGGACCTTGTCACCCATGGTTATTCATAGAGGAGGTAGATTTTGTTTCTCCTTATTATGGCCTCATAAATGAAATGGCTTTTGTCAGGTTCAAAATAGAAATGTATTATTCTACCTAATGTGCTTTTCCTCAGGCAGCTAGTAGGGAGGTGGAGAGAGACTTCAATTCTGTCTACTCTAGACTTGTGCTTTGTAAAACATACAGGTAAATGCAATCTACACTGATTATATTTTTTTAATTAAAGATAGGAGAGCCACAATTTGCTTTTATTCATTTTTTGATAAATCGATCTCCACTAAATTAATATTTTTCCAACAGAAAAATCCAACCTTTTTATTTGGTGCACCCCTCAGTATAACCTTCTTACTACATATTTTTATGTTAAATTTCTGAGAAGTATTTATTGTCATTTTGTAAAATTATTCCAATTAAATTCATTTAGTTATTCACAGAATCATAATGTGATGAAAATTGAATGACTGTAAATTTATTTGAACATGGCTTGCATGTTGACAAATATAAGTAGCCAGTAAGTCAAAAGTTAGGCTACAAACGGGTAACGATTGCAGCACAGAGTCGGTATCTGCAGCTTCTACACCACTTTGCTGCTACGGTTGTTAGGAAACGTATAGAGCATCCAGACCTACACTTATAATTCAGTACCAGAGACCACTTCTGACTTTGAAAAACTTCTATTCAACGCCTCACTGGCTAGGAATCAGACACCCCATTCGTCATGTTTGATTTGAAATGGCACAGACACACACATTAGAGAGATACTATAGAGAGAGACTGCACATACAGCACTTTAAAGGAAAATTGCAACTACTGTTAAAAATTCTAAGAAAAAAAATGAAGTTTTAAACACAGTTTGTCATCTGACTATATTGATGGATTTTTAAAGTCTGTAAATCATTGCATCAATAAAATAACATTTCTGATTAGTACTTACCAATTTGCAGTTGCAACATTGTTAAGTGACCTGCTCTTCTCTGCATACTAAGTGTAATATGTAACAGGAATGTGTCAGAATATTAATTTGTCATCTCACTGGTTATGGATGCATCAAGTCACTGTCTCTGTTGTTTACTAGGTTAGATGAAGATGGAAAAGTGCTAACACCTGAGGAGTTGCTGTACAGAGTGAGTGTACAAAACGGTCCAAAGCAATGATTTTATTTTAATCTAACGAAGAAGTAGTTTTTTCTTTTTGTATGTTTTTCACCCTAACTGATGTCTACCTTGTATTAAAATTAAACCTGTCTGTTTTTTCTAGGCAGTGCAGGCTGTAAACATGAGCCATGACTCTGTACACGCTCAGATGGATGTCAAATTCAGATCTCTCGTGTGTGTTGGCCTAAAGTGAGTTTTCTCACAAACACATACATGTTTACAAAAGGTTTCACATATTAACTTCAAGAAATGTAGATCATTTTACAATTAAGTAGAAATACTTGGTTCCTAACTTTGCACCTGTCTCTCTAGTGAACAGGTTCTTCATCTGTGGTTGGAGGTGTTGTGCTCCAGCATGGCTGCTGTAGAAAAATGGTATCATCCATGGTCATTCCTGCGCAGTCCTGGTTGGGTGCAGATCAAGTGTGAGCTCAGGTATTAAGATGGGAGAGACTCTATAGGCACCCTTCTGTCAAAATTTAATCGGAGTTTGATGGATGAGTGATTTATGACCCTAATCATTAATTGCTATTAATATCCACCCCCCCCCTCCCCCCCACCCTTTCCCACCCATCCCCCACACACACCTGTTACGACAACTGTTATTCCCACTATGTGTTTTAAAAATAGTACAATGAAAGTATGAAAAACAATAAGTGTTAGATAATTGAGAATAATATACAATATAGTATATTTAAATAGAATGTTGTAGTTACCTCCGGTTTTTCTCACTAAGCCATTTGGTGTTTGTGCGTGTGTGTCCGGCTCTCTCTCATGCTGACTATGAGTTTGTGACTGAATACGGGACAAGCCTCACCTGTCATCTGTGTGAGGCGGGCTAAAAAAACCCCTAGGTAGGCGATTCTCTTGACCTGAGGGTCATCACACACCGCCTGCAAGGAAACTCTATGTCTCCGGAAAACAGATTTTCAAACCGTCATCGATTATCAGCTCGGGATCTGCGCGGGAAAAGGGTTCCTGCCATCTGTCCGTGTCTTTCAGGGTGATTCTCATCAATTATTAGGTATTAGACAATCTTCCTGAATGCTGTGTATCAGGAACGGGAGAGGGCATAAGGGTGGACAGAGGCGTGTGTGTGTGGGTGTGGGTGGGTGTGTGTGTGTATGCACCCGTAAGACTGAACACATACCTCTAGAGAAAGCCTAGAGTTTTAACTGTTTTACTGCTTTATTTTATGGTAGCATGATTAGTCAGTGCTGACTATGAGTTTGTGATTTCCTTCATCGCTTAAATTTTAAACTCTTATAGATTTTGTTTTCTGTAACACTTGCTAGTGTGAAACGTTTCAGTAAATGTTCCTCATTTGTACACGTACTTCTGAAGAACATGTGACAGACAGTAAACAGGCCTACGTGAGGCTGCTCAAATTTAACTTTTATCTTTCCGCAGTTAAAGAATTTGTCCAGACTTTTCCAGAATTTGATCCGGTATCATTGTGAGTGATTTTGTTCTTTTTTTCTTACTGTTGAATCAACACTGATCTTCCCACTACTTCATGTTTTCTCCAAAATAGTAAATCTTGGTTTAAATACATTTGAAACTCATAGATTTTTTTTCTGTAACACTTGCTAGAGTAATACATTTCACGAAATGTTCCTCATTTGTACTCGTACTTCTTAAGAATATCTCACAGGGACTAAACAGGCCACGGTGAGGTTGCTCATATGTATCTTTCAGCTTTCCCTCCAACCATTATCTTACACACTTTAGTGTGTTCACTAGCAAAATATAGTACACCTCTAATTTTTTTAATTTTTCATTATTAAAACTTTGAAATGATCAATGTGAACCATCAGTCTGTATTAAAATAGTTAATATAATTCATATTATTTATTTAGATTTGATGCTTTAATGTGTGCCCTTGGATTTATATTGATTTATTCAATATAATATATTGATTTATTTATCAAACTGAATAGCCATTCCGTTTTTTATATAGTATTTTTTTTCTTTTGGTGTTTGTTGCACAAATTCAAATATATGCTGGCTATCAACCAACAATTCAATCAGTGAATTTGTGTTTTTTTTCTTAAATACTCCCTCTCACGGAGACTTACTTACATCTTCTGACAACTAGCCCCACTTATAATAACATTGACTAAGTTTGCTATTGGTACACTTTACCTAAAAATTTAAATTAAACATACTCACTACACAACCATGCTCCAAGAGTTGCTCACAAAATGGTGAATTGTTTTGTTACCTTAAAAATGATCTGCAGCTTTTGTTCCTTGATGATGTTCACTAACAGACAGTTCAACACCTCTTGTAATTGATAAGCTTATAAATGATCAATGCGAAGCATCAGTATGCGCTAAAGAAGATCATATCAGTCAGATTAAGTAAAATATCATTAAACTCAAAGCAATCAAAATTCTATTTCTCTGAAAGGTCTTTTTTTTCAGGGAGTTTAGACTGTATGAAAGGAATCAGTGAAATATACTATGAAATATTTTATCTGCTGCATCCCCATAATAAAACTTCAATTGTGAATTGAATGATTACATTGCATCTAGATACAAAAGAATCAACCGTTAATTAGTAATCATACTGACTAGCAAGATTTGATCAAACAAGAAACTTGACAACCTCAAGGGATTTCTCACATTGGAGAATAAACCGTCTGACTTTCTTTAGCCACTAAATTTAACCTTACCAAAGTTTTGCCTTGGAGCAAACAGGTACTGAGTTTGAAGCGGATCAGACGCCTTCAGCCATCTGCTAAAGCTAGACTCCGGCCTTCCTCACTGTAAAATAAAACATTAGACTTAAAAAAAAGTTCAAGCGAACATCACTTAATTATCATCGACTTGTTGTTTGTACTCATCTTAAACAAGTGGCAGGAACATTTGGATATATAAAAAAAAAGCTTTATAAGTTAATCTATTTAAGTTGAGTCCGTGCAACAAGTAAAATAAAAAGTGAACTATTTGAAAGTAGTGAGGATTTAGGGTGGTAAAAGTTGAACATTTTAACATGCCCAGACACTACACCATTTCTGCTCAAGCAAACCAAAAGGTTTTGAACAGAACAACCATGTCAAATAATGAGACCGTGAATCTTTAATCTATGTAGCAAATATATTGCTGCTGCTGCTGTAAGCAGAAAATAAAAGAAGTTTTACGGAGAATAATATTTCGGATGAGTTTAAGAATATTGTTTGCCAAAATCACACGGTGTAACTACACTTGTCTTTTATATGTTGCAGTAATTGAATCTTTTTGAGGCAATTGGTTGCATAAATTAAAGTAAATACAACCTATTTTCCTGCTCCACATACTTAGCTAACAATGTGCCAGTTAGCTTCCCAGTCTGAACTTCTGGGCAATGTCTTGATTCAGTCAAATTTTCTATCTTGTATCTCCTGAACTCCGATATTCTACTACATCTGTGATTGTTTTGCTTGCTGGTCTTCATCGTGCTCTGAATGCAGTATCGGGTTTCTCTTACTTTAACCCGCCCAACTTGCACCTGATTGGCATGCTAGCCTTTTGATTCCCTCCCAGTGAGGCGGTGCTTCACAAAGCAAACTGTTTGTCAAACTGTTGATCTGCCTCATGGCTGTTTAAGAAGATATGGTGACTGAGGTTTAGACAGTACTAGCCGGCTCATGCAGCTTGTTTTTACTAGATGCCAGTCCTAAAAGTACATATCTTTAAAATATGAATAAATACGTACAATTCCATAATTATTCGATCCAACGGTTGTAGAAGTTTTGTAATAATGCAATTCAGGTATTTTACATTTTCTGGACTAAAGGAAGATTTCAGTTCAACACCTGTGGTTTCTTAATGTAAGTGTTTCTGCTACTGGACAAGAAACAGGGTTAAAAGAGGATTTAGAAAGCAAAATACAAAGATGATAGTTGTTTTTACCGAGAGCAAGGCTGTGACTAGTTATCAGGACAGCATGAAAACTGTTCAATTTCTTAATCTTTAGGAAATATTTTTGGACATAGCCATCCGCAGGAGCAAGATGAAGCAAGAACATCACAACATCGGATGTATTTTTTCATCCTTCTATCCGTGATTTAAAACTATTTTTATTTTTGTGTCATCTTAAAGATGGAAAGAGTCAATTATCTTTTCACCCATGGAAAAGTGTAATGTGTTTATTATGAGTAGGATTAACCAAGCTGAAGGAAAATAAAGAAAAAGGATAAATAAATATTCATTGATACAGAACCGAATCAGCAAATATGAACTTATGAAACTATTGAAACCTTCAAGAATTTTATGTTGTGTAAGATATTTAAGAAAATAATAATGAATCTGCGTTCATAAATTTCTTTATTTGGTCGTTATCTGTAAAATACGTTTACCTTTTGTTTTGTTGAACACCAGACATCTCATCTCTTTCCCACAGTTTTTCACTTAGTTCCACTACTGCTGTGGATTTTATAGTCAATGTTTAAAGCCAGCGCAGAGTCTGAAGCGATGGAGGAAATTTACGTCAATATGGAACCTGTTGGACAAACTGCATCTAATCACACAGGTAAGAACAAAGTTACAGAGAAATTTAGTATGTATTGAATTCAATTTAGCTAAGGTTGAGGTTTTTGTTAAGGTTGGAGCAGCTCCAAAGAGAGGCTCTGCCTCCGTGCGGCTGTCTGTTTGGGAATCCTGAATGTTTTACTTTTGGCTGAACTCATTGCCCTCAGTGTACACAGTGAGTCTTGTTCTAGTTATCTTAAAGATGTAAAAAGAGTAGATTTTACGTTTCTGTTATATAAAAAATGTCATTGTTCCCCTTCTAAAATCAAACTGACCAAATAGCAAGGGTTTAAAAAAGAATAAAGCTTGGTGACTCAAAAGTTTTGCAGAGAGGTGAAACATTACACTAAGTTACATGAGTTTGATTCATTTTCAGCAATGGTTGCATTTGCAGCCATTTAGGTTAGCGTGTCTTTAATATCTTCTCTTTTTCAAACTATTTACCCAACGATTCATTGTTCAGTGTTACCTCAGTTTAAATTCTACAGGCATAACCAAAATCATGAAACTATTTTGTAAGTCTTAAGTGAAAATACGGTGTTGCCACTTCTTTTTTTGCAAACATGATTGTTAATTTTATTTTTTTTTCAGCTCATGACATGACAGCAGATTTTTCTGACATCAGCAACATTCTGACCGACCAGAACAGCAACAGCGAGTTTCCCTCCATGAATGCTAACTTCACTGAAACGGCTCCACGAGCTGAAGACACTTTAAGGTTTGTCAAAACTTTAAAAAATTTGGATCTCGTTAAAAATTGAATTCTACTCTGAATTGTAGAGTATAACTAATAACTTTCCTTTTTGGTCTAAATGAATATAATGTAAATGAACAACTTTTATTTTAATTTATTAAGTGCTCTATCATTTGCGTGTGCTGAAAAACAATGTAAAACAAACTAAACTTTGTTTGTTTTCTCCTTAAAGGGAAATTGTGTCCTACAGAACGGACAAACATCAGTTGTTCCTGTTCATCCAGGGGCTGCGGAAGAAGAGAAGAGCAGATCCACTAGTGATGGATGATTAGGATCTGTGTTCACTGTGATATTATTCACCAACAATAATGTAGCTTACGTTGTTACATAAAACCCTAAAGATAAAATGTTCACTTCCAACTGTTGTGACCTGCATCTAATAACACAACAATTTTATCGCTTGTACTCTGTGTTTTTCTTTCTTGTTAAAACTCTGACATGATAAACAAATGTTTTTTTTTGTTTGTTTGTTGTTTTTTTTTTTTTGTATTTTTGCGGAGAATCGGTTGATGCGTTCTGATTGTGTATTAATGTGACTTTTACTACGAAACTTTATGGAGTTCCAGTTGTGTCCGGTAATAGCGGATTAAGTTCTATCTTGGTAAAATTATATTTCCAATTATTTACTATCATTTGTAATAAAGTGATGCCAACACCACGGATTCAACAGTGAGGAGTTTGTTCAAGTCATCTTAAAGATGGAAAGAGTCAATGTTGTGCTGATTCTGAGTAACTGAATGATTAACTGAATGACTTTTCATTCATTTCAGAGTTCAATCAGCGAGGTTATTCATTTTGTGGTGGTCCTAGTCTAAGAAAGAAAGAAACAAGAAAGAAAGCAGCAAATGTACATGTTGGTTCCACCGGCTTCCCCTGAAAATATGGATAAATTCAGTCATTGTAGGGTTAAAGTAATTTGAAGAGGGAGAAGCGTATAAACAAGTCAAGTCAATGACGAGTCAATGACATGATGCATTCTGCATTTTTAACTCGGTTAACTTTTTGTTTTTTTTACTGACTTTAATACATTTAAATTGCTACGTTGTTTGATAAGTAGAATGGAAATGACTTTTTTTGTAAATGGTCTTGTAAATTAGCGTTTTAAAAATCAACTGAATTGAATTAAGAAATTTGACCATCGGATTGGACTGAAGAGAAATGATGAGCAATGTTTTATGGGTGGATGAAAGCAAAGATTGGTATTTTTGTAACATCAAAAGTTCATTTTTGAGGCAAACAGAAAATCCAGCTTATTATAGTTTACTGGGACTAACAACCCCCGGACAAATTTGGAAAAAAAATTCTGCAAAGTGGGTGGTGCTTTCAGGAACAATGAGACACAGCCTAGTGTGGGGATAGATGGTGAGGGGATAAGCAAGGCTGTAGTAAGCGCCGTTACCAACTTGGTACTTTGTGGTTATAGTTTTCTCCAAGTCGCGTTTGAAGAAATTATGAACATGTGCAAAACTGAGAAACTCTATCAATCAACCAACTGGATATTAAAGTATGTCACCGGAGATTTGTTCTCCTGTCCACACGATGAATCCTTGGCCCACTGCATCAGTGAAGACTGTCGCATGGGAGCAGGCATAGCGGCGATGTTCAAGAAGAAGTTTGGTCGAGTCTCAGAGTTAAAGGAGCAGAGTGAGTCAGACTAGTTACTAAAGTCTTTGTTTTTGAAAAAAATGTTTTATGTTTTTGCAGTTCATTCAAATGTATGATTTCAGCAGCAAGTGCTAAATCATATCCTGTTTTGTATTTTTTTGTATGTCCTAATAGAGAAGCTGCCGGGGCAGTGTGCTGTCCTGACACATGATCAACGTTTCATCTACTATCTGGCAAATATACCACAATCAATTATACTGCATAGGACCAAAAGTTGTTTCATTATTCAATCTGGTAACTGTATCTTTCCTATTATGTGTCTCAGATCACAAAGAAAAAAGCCAGCCAGAAACCCACGTATGTCAACCTAAGACAGAGTCTGGAAGACATGAAATCTCACTGCTTAGAAAATGGTGTCAATAGGATATCAATACCTCGGTTTGTAGGAACTATTGTGGATAAATGACTATAATAAATACCCTTAAATCTTCTTCTTTATTGGGAATAATTAATCAATTTGCTTGTCTCGTATCTCCTCCCTCAGAATTGGCTGTGGCCTGGACCAGCTGCAGTGGTCAAAGGTGCCAAAGTTCCTGGAACAGATCTTTAAAGAGACAAATATCTCCATCACAGTGTACAGCCTGCCCTGTGTTGGGTCAAAGCTTCAAATGCATGCCATGTAGTACATTTTCATTTGAGTTTTGTTTTTAACTTTAAATCCTTTATAATCTCTTAAAATTTTGGATGAAATCAACACTCTTTAAACAGTTTTAAGGAAACAATAAATAAACAATAAAAACTTCCCCATAAGATGTTTACATACAAGACTTTTAACATCCCACTGATGTAAAAAATGATGTTTCCTGCCATTAAAGATACGAAACTTATTGTAAACACTGATGTTGCACTGTCACTATCGTACTACATGATGCTACTACTAAATCATGCTACACAAAATGATCCAACAAAACCCCTGAGGCAGGTAAAATACAATAGTTATGCCTAAAATTTGTTCTCCGTTATTCTAAATCTATATAGTTGTTGAAAACGTAGCTTTTCCTGTGAATCTGTAAATCTAAATTGTGAAAGAGTTTGCTTCTCTAGCTTTATTTTCCTGACCCAAATTCAGGAGCAAGGTTGTTATCACAAGTTTTTTTTTTGTCATGAGTTTTTAGTGATTCTGATGCTTGACTTTTTTAGTATTTGTAACCTGTGAATGATGTGGTACAGAATATTAGGACTTATATCTTTGTAAATAAAATTTAAGATCATGGTTTTTGACAACCTTTACCTGCTAAAACACCAGGCAACGGTATGTAGGAAAATGCAATTTGAAATTTTTATAAATTTCTTAGTTTTGCCTCAAAAATGAACTTTTGATGTTACAAAAATACCAATCTTTGCTTTCATCCACCCATAAAACATTGCTCATCATTTCTCTTCAGTCCAATCCGATGGTCAAATTTCTTAATTCAATTCAGTTGATTTTTAAAACGCTAATTTACAAGACCATTTACAAAAAAAGTCATTTCCATTCTACTTATCAAACAACGTAGCAATTTAAATGTATTAAAGTCAGTAAAAAAAACAAAAAGTTAACCGAGTTAAAAATGCAGAATGCATCATGTCATTGACTCGTCATTGACTTGACTTGTTTATACGCTTCTCCCTCTTCAAATTACTTTAACCCTACAATGACTGAATTTATCCATATTTTCAGGGGAAGCCGGTGGAACCAACATGTACATTTGCTGCTTTCTTTCTTGTTTCTTTCTTTCTTAGACTAGGACCACCACAAAATGAATAACCTCGCTGATTGAACTCTGAAATGAATGAAAAGTCATTCAGTTAATCATTCAGTTACTCAGAATCAGCACAACATTGACTCTTTCCATCTTTAAGATGACTTGAACAAACTCCTCACTGTTGAATCCGTGGTGTTGGCATCACTTTATTACAAATGATAGTAAATAATTGGAAATATAATTTTACCAAGATAGAACTTAATCCGCTATTACCGGACACAACTGGAACTCCATAAAGTTTCGTAGTAAAAGTCACATTAATACACAATCAGAACGCATCAACCGATTCTCCGCAAAAATACAAAAAAAAAAAAACAACAAACAAACAAAAAAAAACATTTGTTTATCATGTCAGAGTTTTAACAAGAAAGAAAAACACAGAGTACAAGCGATAAAATTGTTGTGTTATTAGATGCAGGTCACAACAGTTGGAAGTGAACATTTTATCTTTAGGGTTTTATGTAACAACGTAAGCTACATTATTGTTGGTGAATAATATCACAGTGAACACAGATCCTAATCATCCATCACTAGTGGATCTGTTCTTCTCTTCTTCCGCAGCCCCTGGATGAACAGGAACAACTGATGTTTGTTCGTTCTGTAGGACACAATTTCCCTTTAAGGAGAAAAAAATCAAAGTTTAGTTTGTTTTACATTGTTGTTTTTCAGCACACGCAAATGATAGAGCACATAATAAATTAAAATAAAAGTTGTTCATTTACATTATATTCATTTAGACCAAAAAGGAAAGTTATTAGTTATACTCTACAATTCAGAGTAGAATTCAATTTTTAACGAGATCCAAATTTTTTAAAGTTTTGACCAACCTTAAAGTGTCTTCAGCTCGTGGAGCCGTTTCAGTGAAGTTAGCATTCATGGAGGGAAACTCGCTGTTGCTGTTCTGGTCGGTCAGAATGTTGCTGATGTCAGAAAAATCTGCTGTCATGTCATGAGCTGAAAAAAAAAAAAAAATTAACAATCATGTTTGCAAAAAGAAGTGGCAACACCGTATTTTCACTTAAGACTTATAAAATAGTTTCATGATTTTGGTTATGCCTGTAGAATTTAAACTGAGGTAACACTGAACAATGAATCGTTGGGTAAATAGTTTGAAAAAGAGAAGATATTAAAGACACGCTAACCTAAATGGCTACAAATGCATCCATTGCTGGAAATGAATCAGACTCATGTAACTTAGTGTAATGTTTCACCTCTCTGCAAAACTTTTGAGTCACCAAGCTTTATTCTTTTTTAAACCCTTGCTATTTGGTCAGTTTGATTTTAGAAGGGGAACAATGACTTTTTTTATATAACAGAAACGTAAAATCTACTCTTTTTACATCTTTAAGATGACTAGAACAAGACTCACTGTGAATGCTGAGGGCGATGAGTTCAGCCAAAAGTAAAACATTCAGGATTCCCAAACAGACAGCCGCACGGAGGCAGAGCCTCTCTTTGGAGCTGTTCGAACCTTAACAAAAACCTCAACCTTAGCAAAATTGAATTCAATACATACTAAATTTCTCTGTAACTTTGTTCTTACCTGTGTGATTAGATGCAGTTTGTCCAACAGGTTCCATATTGACGTAAATTTCCTCCATTGCTTCAGACTCTGTGCTGGCTTTAAACATTGACTATAAAATCCACAGCAGTAGTGGAACTAAGTGAAAAACTGTGGGAAAGAGATGAGATGTCTGGTGTTCAACAAAACACAAGGTAAACGTATTTTACAGATAACGACCAAATAAAGAAATTTATGAACGCAGATTCATTATTATTTTCTTAAATATCTTACACAACATAAAATTCTTGAAGGTTTCAATAGTTTCATAAGTTCATATTTGCTGATTCTGTTCTGTATCAATGAATATTTATTTATCCTTTTTCTTTATTTTCCTTCAGCTTGGTTAATCCTGCTCATAATAAACACATTACACTTTTCCATGGGTGAAAAAATAATTGACTCTTTCCATCTTTAAGATGACACAAAATTAAAAATAGTTTTAAATCACGGATAGAAGGATGAAAAAATACATCCGATGTTGTGATGTTCTTGCTTCATCTTGCTCCTGCGGATGGCTGTGTCCAAAAATATTTCCTAAAGATTAAGAAATTGCTGGAGCAGATGCCCAACAGTTTTACAGGTCTCATGCTGTCCTGATAACTAGTCACAGCCTTGCTCTCGGTAAAAACAACTATCATCTTTGTATTTTGCTTTCTAAATCCTCTTTTAACCCTGTTTCTTGTCCAGTAGCAGAAACACTTACATTAAGAAACCACAGGTGTTGAACTGAAATCTTCCTTTAGTCCAGAAAATGTAAAATACCTGAATTGCATTATTACAAAACTTCTACAACCGTTGGATCGAATAATTATGGAATTGTACGTATTTATTCATATTTTAAAGATATGTACTTTTAGGACTGGCATCTATTAAAAACAAGCTGCATGAGCCGGCTAGTACTGTCTAAACCTCAGTCACCATATCTTCTTAAACAGCCATGAGGCAGATCAACAGTTTGACAAACAGTTTGCTTTGTGAAGCACCGCCTCACTGGGAGGGAATCAAAAGGCTAGCATGCCAATCAGGTGCAAGTTGGGCGGGTTAAAGTAAGAGAAACCCGATACTGCATTCAGAGCACGATGAAGACCAGCAAGCAAAACAATCACAGATGTAGTAGAATATCGGAGTTCAGGAGATACAAGATAGAAAATTTGACTGAATCAAGACATTGCCCAGAAGTTCAGACTGGGAAGCTAACTGGCACATTGTTAGCTAAGTATGTGGAGCAGGAAAATAGGTTGTATTTACTTTAATTTATGCAACCAATTGCCTCAAAAAGATTCAATTACTGCAACATATAAAAGACAAGTGTAGTTACACCGTGTGATTTTGGCAAACAATATTCTTAAACTCATCCGAAATATTATTCTCCGTAAAACTTCTTTTATTTTCTGCTTACAGCAGCAGCAGCAATATATTTGCTACATAGATTAAAGATTCACGGTCTCATTATTTGACATGGTTGTTCTGTTCAAAACCTTTTGGTTTGCTTGAGCAGAAATGGTGTAGTGTCTGGGCATGTTAAAATGTTCAACTTTTACCACCCTAAATCCTCACTACTTTCAAATAGTTCACTTTTTATTTTACTTGTTGCACGGACTCAACTTAAATAGATTAACTTATAAAGCTTTTTTTTTATATATCCAAATGTTCCTGCCACTTGTTTAAGATGAGTACAAACAACAAGTCGATGATAATTAAGTGATGTTCGCTTGAACTTTTTTTTAAGTCTAATGTTTTATTTTACAGTGAGGAAGGCCGGAGTCTAGCTTTAGCAGATGGCTGAAGGCGTCTGATCCGCTTCAAACTCAGTACCTGTTTGCTCCAAGGCAAAACTTTGGTAAGGTTAAATTTAGTGGCTAAAGAAAGTCAGACGGTTTATTCTCCAATGTGAGAAATCCCTTGAGGTTGTCAAGTTTCTTGTTTGATCAAATCTTGCTAGTCAGTATGATTACTAATTAACGGTTGATTCTTTTGTATCTAGATGCAATGTAATCATTCAATTCACAATTGAAGTTTTATTATGGGGATGCAGCAGATAAAATATTTCATAGTATATTTCACTGATTCCTTTCATACAGTCTAAACTCCCTGAAAAAAAAGACCTTTCAGAGAAATAGAATTTTGATTGCTTTGAGTTTAATGATATTTTACTTAATCTGACTGATATGATCTTCTTTAGCGCATACTGATGCTTCGCATTGATCATTTCTAAGCTTATCAATCACAAGAGGTTTACTGTCTGTTAGTGAACATTAGTGAACAGATGCATCAATAGGACCAAGGAACAAAAGCTGCAGATCATTTTTAAGGTAACAAAACAATTCACCATTTTGTGAGCAACTCTTGGAGCATGGTTGTGTAGTGAGTATGTTTAATTTAAATTTTTAGGTAAAGTGTACCAATAGCAAACTTAGTCAATGTTATTATAAGTGGGGCTAGTTGTCAGAAGATGTAAGTAAGTCTCCGTGAGAGGGAGTATTTAAGAAAAAAAACACAAATTCACTGATTGAATTGTTGGTTGATAGCCAGCATATATTTGAATTTGTGCAACAAACACCAAAAGAAAAAAAATACTATATAAAAAACGGAATGGCTATTCAGTTTGATAAATAAATCAATATATTATATTGAATAAATCAATATAAATCCAAGGGCACACATTAAAGCATCAAATCTAAATAAATAATATGAATTATATTAACTATTTTAATACAGACTGATGGTTCACATTGATCATTTCAAAGTTTTAATAATGAAAAATTAAAAAAATTAGAGGTGTACTATATTTTGCTAGTGAACACACTAAAGTGTGTAAGATAATGGTTGGAGGGAAAGCTGAAAGATACATATGAGCAACCTCACCGTGGCCTGTTTAGTCCCTGTGAGATATTCTTAAGAAGTACGAGTACAAATGAGGAACATTTCGTGAAATGTATTACTCTAGCAAGTGTTACAGAAAAAAAATCTATGAGTTTCAAATGTATTTAAACCAAGATTTACTATTTTGGAGAAAACATGAAGTAGTGGGAAGATCAGTGTTGATTCAACAGTAAGAAAAAAAGAACAAAATCACTCACAATGATACCGGATCAAATTCTGGAAAAGTCTGGACAAATTCTTTAACTGCGGAAAGATAAAAGTTAAATTTGAGCAGCCTCACGTAGGCCTGTTTACTGTCTGTCACATGTTCTTCAGAAGTACGTGTACAAATGAGGAACATTTACTGAAACGTTTCACACTAGCAAGTGTTACAGAAAACAAAATCTATAAGAGTTTAAAATTTAAGCGATGAAGGAAATCACAAACTCATAGTCAGCACTGACTAATCATGCTACCATAAAATAAAGCAGTAAAACAGTTAAAACTCTAGGCTTTCTCTAGAGGTATGTGTTCAGTCTTACGGGTGCATACACACACACACACACACCCACACACACACGCCTCTGTCCACCCTTATGCCCTCTCCCGTTCCTGATACACAGCATTCAGGAAGATTGTCTAATACCTAATAATTGATGAGAATCACCCTGAAAGACACGGACAGATGGCAGGAACCCTTTTCCCGCGCAGATCCCGAGCTGATAATCGATGACGGTTTGAAAATCTGTTTTCCGGAGACATAGAGTTTCCTTGCAGGCGGTGTGTGATGACCCTCAGGTCAAGAGAATCGCCTACCTAGGGGTTTTTTTAGCCCGCCTCACACAGATGACAGGTGAGGCTTGTCCCGTATTCAGTCACAAACTCATAGTCAGCATGAGAGAGAGCCGGACACACACGCACAAACACCAAATGGCTTAGTGAGAAAAACCGGAGGTAACTACAACATTCTATTTAAATATACTATATTGTATATTATTCTCAATTATCTAACACTTATTGTTTTTCATACTTTCATTGTACTATTTTTAAAACACATAGTGGGAATAACAGTTGTCGTAACAGGTGTGTGTGGGGGATGGGTGGGAAAGGGTGGGGGGGAGGGGGGGGGGTGGATATTAATAGCAATTAATGATTAGGGTCATAAATCACTCATCCATCAAACTCCGATTAAATTTTGACAGAAGGGTGCCTATAGAGTCTCTGATGGGTGACAAGAAACCAAAATATTAAAATGGCAACAGATTAGGTTGTTAATTTCTCTGAATCCAATGGAGACACTAAACATGCCTACTAGCCCATCATGAATAGGGTGGGTACCTCTTTGATGATAATGTATGGATGTCTGTTGTTATGCACATTTTTGAAGGTAGATTTGTCTGTTTTAAAACGTTAAGGGTCAAGAAAAACATTGATAACGGGTAGCTCTGTAATGGGATAAAAATAGGGAATAACTAAGAGGAATTAAGTAAATCTAGTTCACAATCAAATTCTTTAATATAGACCAAAAAACATCAGGTGAAAAAGATCATTTGAAACTTAAGCATTTGTGTCCTGTCTCAAAACAGTAAATAAATAATTGTCTTTCATGTTATTTTTTTTTTTTTTTAAATTGTATGTGTAATAAGCTTAGGCCTCTGCCTACACTTTTCACTCTGAATATAAGTGTTCATTTGCTTGTTTACATTTGTTGGACAGATTGTAATACTTGACAAAAATTAATATTGTTAAATATGCTGTTTTAATTTACTTTGCTTCTGATTTCCATTTGGGCCAAATTAAAACTTGTTGAAAGGCAGCACTGTTTGAATTTTAATTGAATTCTCCCCTCTTTAAGAGGAAGTTTTGCACCAGTTTAAATACTGTTTAGCGTCTGGATAATGGAGTAAAACTTTCAAAAGGGAAACTTTTTGAAATTACAAGGCCATGGTGTTGAAATAAAACCTCCGGCCACTTTTGCTTCTGTGTCCTCAGGGTACTGTCAAAATTTGCCTTCAGTCTCTCTCAAGACAGTGAGCTGCCTGACAAGAAAGTGGTGAGTAAAAGACATGATGATAACATAGCAGCAAAATCAATCTAATTATCAGAACAGCCTGTTCCGTTGAGGAGAGACAACCTTGATGATGTCATACCATTTCAGAAATCTGCTATTCTGAAAGCAGAAGTTATGGATGTGCTGGTTCAGCATCACCTCTTTAGTTGGGATCTCTAGGTAACCTGAGTGAGACTGTGGTTGCTTAAAAATGACAAAGATTAGCAATTAGTTGAAGCCAATTCACGGTTTCTGCTCCAAACACAAAACCTCCACACTGACTCAACGGGGTGCCCCTTTATTTCTGATTCAGATTTCATCCCAAACCACACATGCCCCTTAGGTCTTCTCATCGTCTGAATAATTTGCCAGATAAAACAGAAAAAATTTATATATTTTGAAGAAACATCAATTTCTACAGATCTTCATAAGCATACACAGTCAAACCCCCAACAGTTGTATACAACACTCACCCTAAATGCTTCCTTTTACTTCATCCACAGAGTTGCAGATACCATGAATTGATACTAATACAGTTTTTTTTAATGTCATGTTCAAATATTTCTGTGGAAATCTACAACTAACCCTCTTCCTTTTTCCCTCATCATATTTTGCCATTTATCTTCCTCCCTCCCTTTTTAGTAGTTAACCAAATTAGAATTAGATGAAGCGTATTTTTGTAAAACTAACTTGATTATTTTGAAAACTACCGTAAGGGGGAGGGGAGGGCAAAAAAGCAACCATTGATATTCCTAATAACGCAAGAAGTATTCATGCCGTTTCAACTTCAGATTTTGACACTTTACAACCACAAACCTGAAAACTATTTTCCTTTTTCTGTATCTAATTGTTTTGTGTTTTAATGTTGTCTTTTAGGAGAAAGAGCAGAAACCACTGAAAGAAGGAGTGCAGGATATGCTGGTGAAACATCACCTCTTTAGCTGGGACATTGATGGCTGAATGCACAACAGAATATCTGATTTACTCTCTGTGCTGCATCTTGGTATTATGCTGGTGTAGATTCTCGACCATTCAGGACATAACAATCCAAAGTTGTTGGGCAGAGAGCAACTGGACCTCTTTTTTTACCTTTCACCAAAAGACTTCTTCAGTTCTGAAGATGGTTGGAAGCAACAGGCTCATAAGTAGTAGTCAGAGGAATCTCACGTTACTTCCAAACTTGTTTAGAAGTGAAGAAGTCTTTTTGGTGAGAGGTGAAACGATTTTTTAGAAACTAAAGAAATCCAGTTGCTTTGTACTCTACACTAGGGATTGCATCTTGGTGTTTCTGATGTATTTTCAGCTTCCAATTGCAATTCATACCTTGGACAATTCTTTGTTAAAGTGACTTAGCCACTACAGACGTGTTCTCACCCTGAGAGTCATGGGCACTAAATGCACCAAAGTAATGACTGAAACCCCAGTAATGTCCATTTGGTTTGTAAAGACTAAAGTTCGGTGCATACTTTATTTTTTATTTCTGTCCCGTTTTCAATGTTTTGCCACCAGTTAAAAATATGTCTAGAAGGCAAACATTCCTGTTGTACAGAATAATCTGTACTGCTATGCTGTATTATTTCATGAACACTACTTTGTGCATGAATTGTAAGAGCACATTCAACACTGTTTAAACATGATCCTCAGTTCTTCATCATGCTGTAAACTCGTATATTTTAGGACCAAAAAAGGAACATTCCTAACCATGGGGCTGTAAAGATATAAACTATTTTTGCGAAGAATGTTACTTTCCTCAACTCTCTGAAATTCATTCCATGTCATGTTAATCTATCGTCATGTTGCACATGCCAAGAAAAGCCTTTCAGATGGTTATCATGAACAGTGTGTCTGCTACCATAATAAGGGTAGTGAAAATGCACTTATCATGCATTTAATGTGTAGGAAGTAGCTACTTTTTGTGTTACATCAATATGTGTTACATTAAAACATCTATATGATCAAAATGTTGATGGTTTTTAGTTCTCTGTAGCAACAGTTTTTGACTACTTTAATTTGTAAAAGTATTAAGAGAACTGTTTCTTACTGCACACGTAAGAAATTGAATTGATTGTTGAAAATGTCAACTTAACATGATTGTTGCCATAGAATAGTGCATAACCTTAGCTTGAACACTATAAACTTGAGGTCTATCCAGAGATGTTAACGTTCCCACATTTAAATGCACAGAAGAAACGTCAAAGCTTAAACTTTGAAAATACATCTGGTTTAAGTTTTAAAAAAAAAAAAACACCGTTATAACTCTTGAACTCTGCGATATCTTGAGTACTTCAAGTTCACAAAGCTCAAGCAGAAAAGGTTTCACTCCCTTTTGAACATTTTAATTTGAAATGAAAATGCCGCATACTTAGAAACCAGGACTGCTGAAAAGTTTTCTTTTTAATTTGTTTCTTTCTGCAGAAAAATGTCTGAAATTGTCACAAGCAGCAACAGGCCATAACACATGGAGTAATAGATTTACAGGTAAAGCATTATAATCATTAGCAACTGCTTTATTGAGAAATGTGCTGTCTTTGTATTAATGCCATTAATATAAGGTTACCACCAGTTTAAAACATGACAGATACTACTGAATCTAAGAGTGAGTGAGATTAAATATAGTCCAACCATCTATCAGTAAACCTGCATGTGCAGCAAATAAATAACTAGGTTAAAGTAATGCCACAGCTTATTTCTTATAGCTTAAGTTTTGGATCATCGTTTGTCCTGTGCTACATTCATTTGTAATTTGCATACAATTTGTACAAACTCAGGTTTCCAATTTTTACAATTTACATTTTCAGTATAAATAGCACAACACATTTTGTTGTAAATCCACAGAGAACGCAGGAGGGAGTTTAAATTATAGCTGCACTTACTGAAATTGGTCTCCTTTGCTTTCTCCAGCCAAAGGGTTGATTCCAATGACTTCTGGAAACTTAAAATACCTCCTCATCCTGAGTGAGACTGGCCTCTAACACCTTACTGCTCTCTAAAAACAAAACCTTTCCAACCGGTGAAGGCAGCTGACAATAAAACACATAACTGAGGCGGTCTCTCTCTCTCTTTTTTTTAGTACAAAAACAGATATGAACTGGTGTGAAGAGGCGAGGTTTAAGACGATCTCCCTCCAAACTCTAATTGGTTTGTGGAATGACACTTGGTGAAATTAAAGAGGGAGGTTTCCAACACAAAATAAAATTAAAATGAAGATGACAATTCAGCTGTTTCCTGTTGCTGTTGAGGAGGGTGCTGCCATTGAGTTGGTGCTGCTATTTTGGCCTTTTCCTTTGTGTCTTTGGCCACCCCTTCTCCTTCCACCTCCCCCAGACTTTGGCTAAAAAAGGAGAGAAAATGAAAAACCCTTTGTTAGGTAGCACACATTATATACTTTAAATAGTAACACAAGGCTGTGCATGGATCACATTACTGGGCTTTTAATTCAACTGTCTGCTGGTCCTCCATTGTTCTCGTTCATACACATTTTACCTTGTTCTCTTTGTTGCCCTCTTTTATTTGAGGGTCATCATCTCCCTCCCCCTTTGGATTCAGCCACGCAAGCAAAGAAGAGTGTAAAGTATAAAGAAGTGATGCAGTGTGGCAAAATTTGAGTTTGAAACAAAATAAAGATTTGACATTGATTAAATGAATAAAAAGATGAATTGGGGACAAAAAAAATGAGGACAAAGATGTTAGGAGGTTAGAATTGATCACTGATCTCAAAGAAGTGGAAGAAAACACCTTAATCTATGGAAGTTTTGAACAATTGGGAGTGTCTATAGATCTGTGTTGACTCACTGGCTGCGACATGCTTGAGCCAGCCGGCTGTGCTATCGTTGCTGCATCATCGCTGGTTGCCATGGTGCCATCCTCTTTTCTGAGTGGCACCTTTTTTGTAGACTGCATTTTGATTTGTGGAGGTTTGGAGTTTGATGGCATGTTATTAGTGGAGTGCAACAGCTGTAAAGAATTATGAGTAAATAACTCAACTTGAAAGCTCAAATTTCGCTTTCTATACTAAAACAGAACAAACACTTCAGTGTCCATGCAACCTTTCTACCTTAGTGATGGTTCCCACAGCCTTGGTGCGACCCTCTCTGAACACCAGCCTCTGGTCACAGTGAAGGTACTCTGGGGTTTTGATGAAGCGGAAATGAACTGAAGCCTTGTCCCCTGTCCTTAAGCAGTCTCTATTCATGGACAAGATGGTGGCGGTCTGTCGTATACTCCCACAGTGGACTGATTGTTGCATGAAGAACAGAATAGGCAGCAGATACATGAATCAATCCATGTTTTGTCTTCAACACTAAATTAACTTTCACATTTTGTCATGTCAGAGCCACAAGATTCAATGCATTTTTGTAGTATTTTATATAAAGGGACTAATAAAGTAGTCCATGATTGTGAAGTACAACAAAAAGCATATATTTCTTTCACAAATAACTATCAAGAACATTAACTTTATGGCAAACAAGACATCTTGTTTGCCATAAAGTTTCATTTTGGTTTAATCTGAAAAAAGTTTCATCTTTCACATAGATGCCGTGTTCCTCGCACAGTTTATGACAAACTTTAAAAAGACGTCTTATGCTAATTTTTTAAATTATTTTCTGCAATGCATTGCATAGGATTTTATTTAGTGGTGTCAGAATAATGAGAGCAGAAAACAAAGTACCAAACTTGACTTGTATGTTTAAATAATTCACAAAACCTCATGATTTTATTTTCACATAACAATCATGTACTTTGTGCTGCATCATATGTAAAATCTCAATGAAATACATTGAAGCTTGAGGCTGTTGGATGACAAATATCTCTCAGTGCTGCTGTTACCCACCCATTGCCTGGTATCTGGGGGATATCGTTGTGGGATGATGCAGAACCAGGATTTCAGCCTCAAACTCCCAAGTTGCCTGGGGGTTTAACTTTGGCGACACCATCACCATGCCTTTTCTTATAGACGAACGCTTGATCTTTAGAAGAAAGTGACAAAAGAAGAGAAACAGAACCTTACTCAAACATCTTCGATGCAAAATGAAGACAGCATAAAACAAACTTCTTCCAGAAGTGGAGCAGTTTTTCTTCCCTACCTTTTTTAAAGCAAACGAGGCAGTCTGGCCGCCTCTGACCTCCTTTACAGGCATTCGTTTGCGGTGGATTGATTTAACAGCAATGGGGATGAAGCTTCCAAGAGGATCTGGACCCAGCAGCATGGTGTCATTCAGACGTATGAGCCCTCGTAAGGTAGTTCCTGAAACTACAGTTCCTACTCCCTGGAAAGAAAACCAGGAAAACAGCAGGACTTTAGTGAGAATTCAAACTAAACTAGGTCAAATTTGCTTAATTTTGCATTGTCCAGCAATTGAAGTTAGACAGTGCTTAGTGTACCGGAACAGAGTAGGTATCATCTATCTGAAACTCAGCAGGCTGGTCGTCTCTGTATGATGTTCTGGAGGAGAGCAGGTTGAGAAACATCTTTAGCAGGTCCATGTTCTCCCCAGTTACGTTGGAAATCTGAAAGATTGGGCACATCCTGGCCAGAAATACACACATACACACACAGGTTACAAATAAGCAGTTTAATTCTAACTATATATTTTGAGTTGTGCATAGACACTCAGTACCTCTCTGAACTGAAGTTTGAAGCTGCGACTATCACATCATCTTTGTTCTGTACAAGGACGGGAATCTTCCTGCAGCCAGGAGACTTGAGTAACCTTTGGAGTAACTTCAAGGTCTCTGATAGATGGAAACACTCTCACGTTTACTTCTTGTTTATGAAATTCAAATGCCTTCTAACTATTGATACATCAGTACAATGTTTCTTGAATGCATTGGAAAGAAGTGTTGGTTAGGACATAACTGAAAACTAACCTTGTAAGATGTTGGCTGGACACATGTCTATTTTGGTTACCACTACGAAGACTGGCACATTCAGAGCTAAAGCCAGCCCAAGATGTTCTTTGGTCATCCCAACAATACCAGCGTTACTGCCAACCTGACGAAACAGAAAAAATAAATAAAATTAGGTGTTTTTTTTTTATTTTGTATGTACTATATATATATATATATATATATCAGTCTCATTACACACTTGAAAAACTAGTAAGTTATCCACATAGGAAATCTAAACACTAAATTTGTTATAGCTAAATTACTTTGTTAAAATAGGCAAAACCAAAATGTTTTAAGGGGAAAAATGTCCTCCACATAAACTTTCTGACCATAAGCATGCAGAAGTCCGGAAGGTGTCCAGTCATCCCAAACACAGTGGTCTTGAGGTATTTCTCGTGGCCAGCTAAGTCTATGAAGGTAATGACTTTAGAGGACTTCTCACAGATCTTGGTCCAGTCCAGGCTCCCTCCATGACTGTCAGGCTTGTTCACAACCTGGCCACAGACAGACAGGATATTGTTGTGTAAAAAAAGTGTAACAAAACACAAAGATCAGATTAAAAGTCACAATTTGGTACATTTCTGGTTACTTTCAATCAAGAGAATTTTTACTTACTTTATTTGGGAGTAAAAAAATATTTTTTCTACATTTTTGAATATAAATTTATGTTACATTGTAAACTTTCAAAAAGTGGCAAGCATGGAACTGACAGAAGATTTTGTTTGATTAGTTCTCCAACTGACAAAGAATAAGCAGGTTGAGATTGATGTCCGGCTAGATCAATAATACAACAATAAAACCACTTGGAAAATAGACTTCTTAAAAAATACTTTACATATATCTGTAGACATCCTACATAGAGATATTAAAGCAACATTTAGGCTCATTAACTGCTACATATAATTGATTTTTCTTAAGTACGAATTATGTTTACATTCATTATGAAGTACCAAGTGAGTCATTGATTGCAGTGTAGATTAAGCTAAGCTTTGGTTTGTTCCACCTTTATTTCTCCATTTACACTTTAGCGCAATAAAGGTCACAATGTTCCCAAATAGCAGACCTTATTGATACGTGGGAGTCATGTCTGTTTTGTTTCGGTGTAGCTGCTTGAAGTAGCATAACAAACCAACTCTATGTACCAAGTGCATAGAGTCGTGCGCTTGGTATTGCGCATGAACATTCTGCCTTCTCTACTGTATTTCTTCGATACACGCTGAACTGACGTCTTATATCTAGCCCTCACCTGACCCTCCTGGTCGAAGCCCAGGATATCGTTGCCCACACTGCTGGTCCTGCCGCTTTCCATCTCATGTTTATGCCTGAAAAGTTTCTGCCGGGCAAATCCCCTGCCATTGTCCAGCTCGCCATGTGTCAAC
This sequence comes from Xiphophorus hellerii, assembly GCF_003331165.1. Lineage (NCBI taxonomy): Eukaryota > Metazoa > Chordata > Actinopteri > Cyprinodontiformes > Poeciliidae > Xiphophorus > Xiphophorus hellerii. The sequence goes on along the minus strand of NC_045687.1, from coordinate 15,366,628 downwards.
ACTCCCAGCAGAGTGCTCTTGCCGGCGTCCACGTTCCCCACCACTGCGACTCTGAAGGGACACAAAAGCACTGGAGAAGCTTTAGAAATGCCTGACAATTGAACACTGGCTCAACCCTCTAACCCTAGGGACAATGATTCTAAATGCTGGCTGTCGCGTGATATTCCAAATACTGACCTGACCTCCAGGAAGTCCAGCTCACCCACACGCCTCCGAATCAGATAGTCGACCACCATCCCAGCAGCCTCAGTGCGCTCTCTGAGAGGGATGAGGTCAGAGTCCAGCTGCTCACACATTGAGTGTATTGTGGCAACTGAGGCTTCCATGTCTTTCTCATCCAGACCCCAGTCACCACCATCTATCCAAGAGGACATAACACAGCTGTTTATAAACACCAGAGATTTGGGAATGTCTAACTGAGAGAATAGCAGTGTGCTTCTCACCAGAACCCATTCCAACCACATAGATGGTTTCCCCACAGCCATCCTCCATTCTGTCCCGAAGCTGTCGGAGTAACGAATCATACTGTTCCCCGTTTGGGCTTACAAGTGCCAGCTGTTGGGGTTCAGGAAATGAGAGAAAACAAAGAAAAACATACTGATTATTAATAAGTGCATCAGGGATTTATTAATGTTTGAGGTTTTAAAGTGTGAATGGCTCATTTACACATAAAATACAATAATCAACGGCGAAGGAATGTGGGGATGGAGCAGCCAAAGCTGCGTTTTTACATATAAGATCCCAGCTGTCACTCTTCCCATGAAGTCCTTCAGTCACACATTTACACAGTATAGCTGATATTGACACAAAGTCTTCAACTCTTTCAAGCTGCACTACAATAATAGCTGATTTGGATGGCTAACAGGAGTAAATATCTAGTACAAAGATGTTAGCCGTTTTTATCTTTAGAAATCTTAGGATTCACGAAAGTCCTATGTGTCACTACATAGTACACATTATATAGTACATATTTACAGTATTTTTAAAAAAAAGAGTAATTTTCTATTGAAATATTTAGTTTTCGAAAGCAATCATGATTGTACACCGTCATCAAGATTATCTTTGCATTATTGTTCCTGATGAAGTAAAGAGTAAACATGGTATTACTGTAGCAGCAATTATACAACTCTCCAAAGACTAAGATCTTGTGTGACAGTATAAATAATATATGTGCATTCCAATAACTGTTGTATATTATCTAAAGTCAGCAGAAATATGGTTCTGTGATGCAACCCTGTGCAATCTTTGTATTATGACATTACACCTTAGTAAAGTGCAATCTGATGCTTCCAGGAAACACCTTGATTGCTCTCTCTCTCTCTTACAGCCAAACAATCAGAATTACATCATGTCAAATATTCTGTCCATTTCAAGCGAATAGGTACTAAATATGAGCTTCATATTCATCGTCCCATAACACGACGCATGTTGCTGATGAATATCTTCAGAACAAACCCGCTAAATGCTGTTTTGCTTCATATAAGGTGTTGATACTTAAAGCTAGTGGACAGTCATTACTTTGGGTAATGGGCAAGCAATTTAAGTATCCAAAATAATCTGGTGTTATTATTTGTGTAACATATGGTAAAAATGTGCTTTGAAGCGCAACTAATGCCACCGCTCTCTCTCGGCTTACGCGCTCATGCATCAGCTGGAGCTAATGTTAGCCACATGGCTAACTATTTCAATAAACGTCAGCAGAAACTGCACCAAACCCAGCATATTCCAGCACAAGCTCTGAGCCCTTACTTTCAAATATAATGCTTAACCTATGCACCTCCATAACAATACGCAATAGTAACAATGTAATAATCACAAGCAGCATTCATATTTTCATTCATTCATTCAGTCGTGTTAGCTTAGCAGTGCTACATCCAGGCCTAGAGTTACCTTGCTGCTGCAATCAATCCTCCGGTCCTCGGGTTTGCCATTGGTCATGTCCTCATCCTCGAGGCACTCGTCGCCGTCCTCTTCCCCACATCCTCCCCGGTCTGGAGCAAATATACTCGCGGGAACTAAAGCGTCAGCCAGAGCTCCAGAGCCCGATATTATTCCTGGCTCATGCTCCGCTGCTAATGATGCCATTTCGGTGCCAACTCTGTAGTATTAAATTCCAGACTGTGCAAACTGTTGTGACGACGGCTAGCTATCGGACACACTAGCCGCTGGCTCTACACACAAGGGTTTTTAAACTCGCATTCACCACACCGAGAATAACCACACTAAAATTCACCAAAGCTCACATTAATGAAGATAATAACATACTGGTTGAATGTCAGAGCTTTATAGCGAAACGTTTTCTAAATGATGGAAATAGCCACAGCCTCATGAATATTAATACAAAGTGGGTGTGTAGTTTTTAAGTTGTGTTCGCAAATAGACTGCCGTTCGTCTGAATATACGAGCAGGAGACCAATAGGAATGAGGGGGATTGTTCATATATTTAAAGGTAAACCCAACCCATCAGCTGGGAATGGGAGTGCTACAAAGTAATGTAATAACCCTGTAACATTTCTTGAAAATAGGTTTGGTCACAGAAGCGGAACAACATTTACTTTTAAAGTTACATAGTTTTAAAATGTTACACTTCTGACAATAAATAAATCAATAAATACACCATGTTCCAAATTATTATGCAGCGATATTTTCTCAGATTTTCTTAAATGGTCAGTGCAAATGATGGTCAGTATAATTTTCAAGTCATGAACTATTACAGTATAAATCAAATTTTACTGAACAAAGCTCCCCATGAGAACAGTATTTTTTTTTTCAAAAATAAAAAACTCAAAATGCACTGCTCCAAATTATTATGCACAGCAGATTTTCTAAACATTTTATGGATTATAAAGAACTGCAAATGGTCATTCTTTGAATGTGCAGCATTAAGTGATCACATGTACTAAAATCAAAAGGTATTTCAATCAAAAACATCTTAACAGACTGAGTTACATGTTAACATGTTACCCCTTCTTTGATGTCACCTGCACAATTCTTGCTTCCATTGAACTTGTGAGTTTATGGAAAGTTTCTGCTTGAATTTCTTTGCAGGATGTCAGAAAACCTTCCCAGAGCTGCTGTTTTGATATGAACTGCATTCCACCCTCAGATCTTCTGCTTGAGGAAACTCCAAAGGTTCTCAATAGGGTTGAGGTCAGAGGAGGATGGTGACCACACCATGAGTTTCTCCCCTTTTATGCCCATTGCAGCCAATGACACAGTGTTATTCTTTGCAGCATGAGATGGTGCATTGTCATGCATGAAGATGATTTTGCTACTGAAGGTACGGCTCTTCTTTTTAAACCATGAAAGAAAGTGATCAGTCAGAAAGTCCATATACTTTGCTGAGGGCATTTTCACACCTTCAGAGACTCTGAAGGAGCCGACCAATGATTCTCTCCCCATGATTTCGGTCCAAAAAATGACTCCACCACCTCCTTGCTGACGTCACAGCCGTGTTGGGATGTGGTGGCCATCCACCACCAATCCACTACTGCGTCCATCTGGACCATCCAGGTTTGCACAGCAGTCATCAGTGAACAAGTCTGTTTGAAAATTAATCTTCATGTACGGCTGGGCCCACTGCGACCGTTTCTGCTTGTGAGCTCTGGTTAGCGGTGGCCAAATAGTAGGTTCATGCACCGCAAGCCTCTGGAGGATCCTCCACCTTGAGGTTCCAGAGGCACCAGCAGCTTCAAATAACTGTTTGCTGCTTTGTGTGTCTTTTGTCTCTTGGATTTCCCTGCCTCGCCTAGCCCACGCCTAGCCTACATTTTCTTTTTTAACAAAAAGAAAACGTAGAAAAATAAAGCTTTACATCGACTTCTTCAGTAGTGTTCAAATATTAGCAGGATTGAAATAGCGCTGGAAAGTAGTCTGCTAGGTTCATACTCCACTGGCTTCTGTTTTCTGGACACAGGGAACATAAAAGCAGGAGGCAGACCCTGTTTCTGCCTCCTGCCTCGTCCCTGGAATTGTTTACCTGAGATTGTCTTCATGTGCCTGACCGGTTACTGTGCCCTGACTCATGATTCTCCTCTGACCCTCGGATAAGTTTATGTCCTTCTGCCTCCCTGGTTCTGAACCTGCCTTGGCCTTTGACCTCTGAATTCTGATTCTTTTTTTTTTTCCCCTGGGTTTACAACCTGCTACCCAACCACTGTGCTACCAGTGTTCACGCCCTGGATCAGTCTCCATCTTGCAAAGGTGTTCTGCTCTCTACAACCAACACCCCAGAGACGACTTCTCACCCCTGCCTTCTAACCATCACTTTGCTGAGGAACCCCGAATCTAGCTTACCTTTTAGGAAGTAATTTCACAAGTTTTATGCTAGCCAGAATCAGATGGGATTTTAAGATTGAGGTTAACACTCAAATGAGTCGAAGTTTCAGTAATCTAACTGATTGAAAGTGAAATGTAAAAAGTTTGAGGTTGTCCACACTAAACTACTTTTAGTTGTGGTTAAAATTGCAACTGTACATTGTGAAGTAAAGTCCAGCATATTTCCAGAGTATATATATAATGGATGTATTGTATGTAAGCATATATATGTATTTGCTTTTCACAGGGTATGGAAGTAAGGCAGATGTCCTTTAAAGTCGAACAAATTATGACTGTTACCAGAATCCCCAGAGCTGATGCCTCGACGGATGTAGTTTTCTTTATCTTGACCTTTCAAAATAAAGATGTGGCTTTTTCAGATTGGCTTTTTATAGTTTCTCTGCTAAAATTACCTCAGGGAACATAAATGAAGACATGACTTAAACTTTAATTCCTGTTTTATTCTTATAATTTCTTGTCTTAAACACCATTTCAAGGGAAGTATTTCATTTTCAAGTCAGTTGTACAGAGGTGTTTCCCTGCAGGATGATCTGTCAAACTTTTTAAATGCAAGATACTAAGTTTTTTGTTCTATGTTTTTGTCCACTGCAGCTTTTCAGTGAACATCGGGATAGACGAAAACAGCCTCAATCCCCGTTTTAAATGGGAAGGATGGCAACTGGTCTGAAGTGGAAACAGGAGTGCTTCCCTTTCTGCCAAGGAGAGGAGTTCAAGGTGTGAGATGCAACGTATTGACATATTTTTTAGATGTGAACCCAATTTTTCTTTTATATTCTGTCTTACTGTTGTAGATCATTCAGTTCACAGAGGCAGGGTTTGTGACGAATCTATGTGGCGGCTCTAGATTCGACTTCCCCAACCGCCTGGGTGTGAAAAAGTATACTTTCTTCAGCTTCACTGAGGATGTTCGCATTATAAGAGTTGAGGTCAAATAAACCATAAATCACTGAAGAAATGCTGACTGCATTTTGTTTTCCTTTTATCTGTAGTACATATATTGCCAACGGTTTTCTGTAGCTGCTGCTGGACTGTAATGCTTATAGCTTGGTAATATTAAAATGTTGAATTTCTTTGCAGCAGATTTATGTAAAGACACTATCAATCTTTCAAATATGGCCTCAGAAAAATGTCAACGACACTGCTGCTCTAAAAAAAGAAGAGCGGTTTTGTGTTTTGGTCAGTTTCAAAAACTCAGTAAAAACATGTAAACATATAATATATGAAGTGCTCTCTCTGTAAATATGAATTTGCATTGTTTTTGTACTTAAAACCCATGACCAAATCTTTTCCTTACATGTACTTTACATTAATCAATATAATGACAATAAAGCAAACTTTTTGTCCAGGATGCTCCCTTGTAAAACGTATGAATAAGAGAATATCTTTTTTTTAAATGTGTGCATCTCATCTGTGGACTTAAAATTAAATTTTTTGAGAAAACAATTTATATCTTCACAGAAAACACATTCTGTCTGTTGGTGATAAAGCTAACCTTGAGCTTTATAGCAGAAAGAAATGCCCACATCTTAACACAAACATAATTTGACCCGAGTTATACACATTTCTCTTTCTGAATTTTAAGCTTGTAAAATTTGTTGTATATTTTTTGCCATTTTTGAGCAACAACGGGAATTTCAGTTGTGTGCTAGGAGTTTTAAGTGAGTGGCCTGTGACTCACAGAGGCAAACCCTCAATCATTTTCCTCCAAAAGAAAAAAAAAGCATTACTTTTTCAAAAACTCTGCTTGCCATTTGATCATGCTGAACGTTAAACTATTTACAGTAATTGAACATAAGGCAGCTGGCTGTACTAAATATTTATCTGTCTCCCGGGTGACAAATACATTTCTATTTTTGTCCACAACTCTGGGCAGTGTTCCCTTTTATGCAGGCAGCCTTAACTCCACTGCTTTCAAACTACTAACCTGAAATCAGTAGCTCATCTGTCAACTAGTTAGACTTTACTGAGGCTGGAGTAATCTTTAGACCACTATTTTCAGATACTAAAACTGCCCCTTATGTAGGCTGGCTGGTTGCTGGGGACAGCGATCCTATTTGTTCCGCAGAGTGCCGCTCGATGTGAAGGAACCTCCCACCCTGCATTGCATATAGTCTCCAGTCTGGGTGTGGACGCTGAGGCAAGACCCTGCAGTACGCACTCTCTTTTTCAGCTCCACTTGATTCTCTTTATCTGCAAAGATGGTGAAAGTAAGTATATTTTTTAACAACATTTCTGTCCTGCTTCTATAAACTTCATATTTCATGAATAATAGGTGTAGTCTTAGGTCAAGTTTATGTGAAAATGGCAGCTGGTGTTGCCTTTATTTTTGTCTACTCATGTAACTGAGTGTTGCTGATTTGTGCTTTGACTACAGAACCTTGCTTGGAAACCTTCAGCTTAATTCATTCAGGCCTCTCTTTTCATTCAGGCCTCTCTTTAAAAGCCTTTTATGGGCAAAGCATTCACAGCAGATGTGAGCAAATTGTAGACTTTGCAACTTAATAACAATGTCTTAGCTACCAGATAAAAGTACAATGTTAATGTTCTCACAACATTTCTCTAAAAGTAGGAAATAATAGCACATCATACCAAGTGCTAATCAACTCGCCATTATGAAATAGTCTGAATACCATTCTAGCCTCTAATTAAACTCAGGGGTCATAAACTAAGCAGAAAACAATGAAGCCCTCTGTCTTATAAAATATTGCAGTAAATATGTTTACTGCTGTTTGAGCCAGGGTTAACACATTTAAAAACAATTAATCAGGGAGAAGAAATATAAAATAAATCACTTTTAACAAATAAATCAATATGATTCTCATGTTTACTGCAACTTGCATACATATTGCAAACAAAATCCTATATTTTGTCACATTACAATTTCCGAATGTAACTTCATTACAACTTATGTAGTAAAGTTGTGTACAATTATGTAGTGGAAGTAAAGGAAACATGTTTTTTCAATTTTTACAGAACATTTTGAAAAGTGTGACATGCTTTAATATTCAGAACCATTCACTATAACTGAATCTCCAACTTTTGGGATATCTCTCTTACAGCTTTGCACATTTGAAGACTGAATTTTCAAAATTCCTCAGATCGTAAAAAGAGCATTATGTGAACCTTTATTTTCAGGTCTTCCCAAAGATTTCCAATAGGATTTGGTCAAGACTCTGAAAATGTCATTCCAATGATTTATTATGCCTTGAGCCACACAGTTACATTGATGTGTGTTTTTTTCTCTCTCTCCAGGGATATTAACCTCTGCCACAGTCTGTAGTCTTTTGCTACTCAGATTTTCTTCCAGGATTGCCCTATGTTTAGCACCATCCGTCTTTCCGTCAATTGACAACATTTTCTGTCCCATCTGCTTAGTCTCAGAAATTTGTCTTTTTTGCCTTTTTTTCCATGAGGAACAGATTTGTAGAGTGTGTGGATAATAGTAGCCCTTGTGACAGATTCTCCCACATGAGCTATGAATCTGTGCAGCTCTTTCAGAGTTACCACAGGCTGACTAGAAGAGCATTCTTTGGTTAATGCTCTCTTTCACTTCCCTTTCACTTCTCTTTCACTTCTCTTCACTTCTCTTCCTCTTTCCCTTTCACTTCTCTTTCACTTCTCTTTCTCTTCTCTTTCTCTTTCACGTTTCTTTCACAAATGTAGGGTATTTCTGTGAAATGAAATTTCACAATGACACCCTACATTTGTTGGTTCATCACATTACACTTTGTGATTGTAACATGACAAAATGTGAAAAGGTCAAGTGATATTAAAAACTTTGCAATGCACTGTATATCTTGGACAGAACAAGTCAAAGGGGAGAGGTTATTTGATTCTCAAATAGAATGAGGGAATGTTTCATTGATGTTGTTTATATGTGTCACCCTGAAAATGTCAGAAGTATTAAGTTAGCTTGCACTATGTCATTGTGTAACTAAAAGACGTGGCATAAAGCATTAAGCACCAAGTGGATGGAGATTGCAGAGGCTTGAGGTCAGTCTGACCCAGAACACATCTCACACAATTCAATACTCAGTGATAATTACTGCAGATACCTAACAGATGACCTCTATGTTGAAAGAATGTCTGATCCATGTGATTCTACTTCCTTCTTCCAAGACTTATAAATGATGTTTTTGTTGGTTTGTAAGATTCAAAAATAATCACAGCTTACCTCTGCATTCAAAACAGGGAACTCAAGGGACAAAGATCACTATATGTTGGAAAATACTCACAGCATTTCACTCCAATTTGACTATGTACTTATTTTAATGTTTTTTTAGGCAACCGTTTAGAGTCTTGTTGACTGTAACACTGAAGCAATCAATTAAAGCTTCTGAAATCCACTTTTTTAATGTAGTCATGTAGAAGGAGATGAATAAAAAAATCATAAAATCTGATATGATTCTTCAAATGTATGTACAGATGATTAAAAATAAGAAAATGAAACAGAAACAGAAACAGACGTGAAACTGGAAAAAAAACGTTGTTGTTTACCATAGCTACCAAAGCTATGTACAGATGTATGATGCTATACTATATTTAAAACAAATTTACTATGCATATGAAGTCACTTTTCCCTTATTTATGACACTGTACATTTCACATGGCAGAATCTTAGGAAGAATTGCCCACACAAGTTAAGTTTCTTATTATAGCTCAGTTCAATATTACTCTCTATATTGTACATCAATTATTTTTCCACTGGCCAGTTACCATTCTATACTGCAAGGAGGAAAGTATTACTAAAACGAACAGCAGTCAGCCCTCATCATTTTTCAACACGTTCAACCTCTGGCCAACTTGGCACTATGCAAACATTTTTTTGGCAACTGTGAGAGAAGAGAGAGCTGGAATCTTTGCCGAATTGGTCGGTGGGAGTGTAATTGGAAACACATGTTGCTGCTGTTTAAACAGAGAAAAAGAGTAGGGTGGTTTTGCCTTTGGGTATTATTAGGACTACATTACTATGCAATGTTTCTTTAGGTGATGAGTCACTGACCTTCTCTTCCAAATGTGCACAGGGTATGATCATCAAGGATATGTCCTTCAAAGTTGGACAAACCCTGACTATAGTTGGATTAGCAAAACCTGATGCTACAGAGTGAGTAAAAACTACATTTGTCTCTGTTTCTGTGTCTGCTTTTCACATTAGCCTTATTTGGTTTTCAGCTCACACTAAAGATAGTTCCCATTGGATTTGCACAAACATTCTTGTCATGGGATCTTAAAAGGTTGCAGTGACGTAATAACAGATGCAACACTGAAGTCATAAGACTCATGAGACTTCTTCCTTCAAATTTAATAAAACTTGTATTTTTTTTCTGACACATTGGAAAAAAAGACAGAGACATCAACACTACTTTCTGACAGCACTAAAAAAGTAATCTGCTAAAAAAAACTGAATTTAGTTTATTCATATAATACAAATTCACAGATTCTTTTCTGCGTGTCCTGTTGTATACAATCCAATTCAATCCAAATTTTGTTCAGATCAATCAAGTTCATTTCGAGTCAATTTAATAAAAAGAGTCAGATTCAGATTCACCTGCATTCTGCCTGACCTGTCCAAATGTTGATATAATACTGTCAAATTTAGTTGTAACCAATAATTGGATAAACCCGCCACCTACAGTTGACACAAGTGATTGACTTTGGAGCAATCCCTCTATGGCGAAAAGAGCCACTCCTTTCCACTCCGGCAGAACCAAATTATATGAGCGAATATCTGAAAGATTGGAATTTAAGAGGCAAGAAGTATACATGGAAAAACCCATAGAAATATTGGTCTGGAAAAGGTTTTTATGGTAAAGAAAACAAACGTTATACAGAGTTAATGGCAGCAATAGCTCTGTCCATGTCTTTGTCCAGGAAAGAGAAATAGCTAAAAGCAAAGAAGATTAGAGCCAGGGCTAGTTTCATTTGAAATACAACAATTTAAAATAAAAATTAAGTTAAAAGGAGCTAAACAATAGTGCTGTCAGTGACTCCATCAAGGGGAAAAGACAGTTAAACACACTCGAGCAAGATGTACTTTCTGTTGAGTGCACAGAAAGTACACAAAACAAAGCAGCAATAGTGACAGCTAAATAACAGAAGCAGTAAAACACAGTTAAACATTTTTTTTTGAGGAAAGATCAAACTGAGATGGACAGAAAGTTTATTGTCAGGAAAGAGGCACAGTTAAACACGAAAATAATATGGAAAGAAAAGAAAAGGGGAAATCCAAATGTAATTGGCAGCAGTTGTTGCCATGAACTTGGCAACGTAAAGTAGCAGGATTAAAATAGCACAGTGCAAATGCAGTTGATACTTTCTTTTGCACTCTAATGTATAGCAGTATAACTACAGTAATGGCTCAGATAATAACTATAAACTGTAAAAAAAGCAAAAGCTTAGTCTTAAAAGTAGACAGGGTGTCTGACACATGTACAAAGCCTATAATAATGATAAAATATTATGCTTTGTTGCTTTTTGTTTTTTGTAACCTGCAGCTTTGCTGTCAATATTGGCCCTGATGAGCAGGACATCACGATGCACATTAACCCTCGTTTTAACGCCCACGGAGACGAGAACGCAGTCGTCTGCAACTCCTATGAAGGGGGCAACTGGTGTGAGGAGGTCCGTGAGGGAGGCTTTCCTTTCCAGCAAGGAGAAGAGTTCGAGGTGTGTCCATACTGTCAGAAAAGTGTGTCACAGCATTTCTATCAATCATGTTTTCTTGTCAGTCTTCTTCTGTCTAATGTATTCCTTCCTTTAGATCATCATTAAATTCACTCCCGCTGAGTTTGTCGTGACCTTATCCAACAAGTTCTCACTCCCGACTCGTCATGACTCTACAATCCACTTTGCCAACCGCATGCGTGCAGAGAAGTACTCAGTCATCAGCTTTGAAGGAGATGCTCGCATCCAGAGCTTCAAAATCAAGTAAACCTCCATGTTCTGAAGAGTATCTGAACTGGCAGTTAGATACCACATGTACCGCTTGCTTTCAAAATTCTCCAAACATTTGTTTCC